>NC_091370.1:6987143-7097143 GCF_038502225.1 Cherax quadricarinatus | reverse complement strand
TACGAAATTACTGCAAACTCAAATTTTCGTTGACCTTATTCCACAAGAAGAATTTTACTATTTAAGCCAAAATCGCAAATCGCAAATCAAAGGTGTGTTACTCTTGTTCCGAGGAAGTACATAGGTGTGGGAGTTTTCGTATTAATTACATTCTCATCCCTGTTTGGTGTACTAGCCTACGAACAGCACATATATTATTGTAACCAAATACGAGTGACATTGATCAATAACAACACTACGTTAGCGAAGGATTCAAACCCATGTTGTACTGGCCCACTCCTGTGAGAGAGAACCGCATGTATATATATATATATATATATATATATATATATATATATATATATATATATATATATATATATATATATATATATATATATTTATATATATATATATATATATATATATATATATATATATATATATATATATATATATATATATATACGTATATATATATATATATATATATATATATATACATATAAATATATATATACATATAAATATATACATATAAATACATATATAAATATATACATATATAAATATATATATATATATATATATATGTATACATAAATACATATACATATATATAAATACATATATATATATATATATATATATATATATATATATATATATATATATATATATATATATATATATATATATATATATATATAAACATATATATATATATAAATATATATATATATATATATATACATATATATATATATATATATATATATATATATATATATATATATATATATATATATATATATATATATATATATATATATATATACGTATATATATATATACAGTACATATCAATCTAATCACAAAACAAGTGGTACTGAATTATTTAACAAAAATGCGGCAGGCCAGGGTTCGACTCCACGACACATTGTCCCGCCTCAAGAGACAACACAACGCACGTAGCACGTGATCCACTCTGTAATCGATCCTACTAACAACATGAACCTAGCGAGCTATGGTTGTTTCATGCTGCGATGGCACTCGTGGCAGTGGATGCTCAAAAATTATTTTTCAGCCTAGTTCCCTAGGTTCATATTGTTTATAGTATGTTGGGTTGTCTCTTGAGGCAGGTCAGTCACTGAATGAATCCAAAGTCTGTAGTGTAGTAGCATTGGTCATTGCTGGTGTTTTCGACAGGGTGTGGCACCAGTGCCTTTTAGCAAAACTGCAAGCTATGGGAATTGCAAGCTCTGTGCTATGTCTCCTCAGTGATTACTTTCATGATGGATCTCTAAGGGTACTTCTCATTGGAACGGAATCAGCAAGGCGTCTTAGTGGGGCAAGTGTTCCACAAGGAAGAGTGCTTGGACCATTGTTATGTAAAGTCTTCTTCAATGACCTTCATCCCATCGCAGAATCACCTGCATCTGCAGACCACTGTACACTGACACTTATCCAAGAGAAGAAATGGAAGCTGCTCTAAGCTACATCAATCACCAGCTCAGAGCTCTATCAGCTTAGGGAAACAGATGGCAAGTAACATTTGCATCTGAGAAAACACAAATGATGATGGTGTCTAGGCACCATGTTGGTAATGCCGGTGAAGTAGTAAGTATGAATGGGATGGTGTTGGTATCTGGGGAAGAGGTTGATATCCTTGGGGTGAAATTTGACTCCAAACTGACTATGAAGAACCATGTTGTAAATCTTGCAAACAAGGGAGCCAGGAAGCTTACAGCACTTCGCCGTATCTCGCTTTTGCTTGACAGTAGGGGTTGGAAGATCCTGTATGAGACACAAGTACGCTCACACCATGAGTATGCTCCACTTACTTGGTTTGCCTGCCTTCTCTCTCATCTGCGACTGCTTGACAGAGTAGATTACAGAGCAAGATGTCTCATCTCTCGCCTGGACCCATCCTTGATAGATCTATCATTTCAGCAGAGCGTTACTGTTATGTACAAGGTCAATATTGTCAAAGTACCACACTTGGATCCACTTTGAGGATAACAAGAAACAAGCTTCGATATCACAAGACGGGCAAGAAGTATCAACTTCACTCTGGCTGTACCCTTCTCCAGAACATCACTTCATCTGAGATCATTTATCCCCAGGATGATTCGAGCATGGAACACATTCGTACAGCAGTATGATGTCAGCGAGATAAAGTCAGTTGATCAAATGAAAATGCTGATCCACAGATGCATCCAACTTCACCCTTTTCCCTACCTGTACGTTTCATAACAATCAAAATGCTTTTGATGAGCTGATGTATGTATCAGATTTTAGCTTTTCAATGAAGTTACGAATGATTAACTTGTAAATAGCTTGTTAATAGTCCTAGGGATCCTTATCATAACGTTGCCAAACATTGAGTAAAGACAGAGAGAGAGAGAGAGAGAGAGAGAGAGAGAGAGAGAGAGAGAGAGAGAGAGAGAGAGAGAGAGAGAGAGAGAGAGTGAGAGAGAGAAATAGGGAAAGATATATATATATATACATTATATATATATATATATATATATATATATATATATATATATATATATATATATATATATATATATATATATATATATATATATATATATATATATATATATATATATATATATATATATATATATATATTTATAATTATATTTTTATATATATTTTTATATATATATATATATATATATATATATATATATATATATAGATAGAGAGAGAGAGAGAGAGAGAGAGAGAGAGAGAGAGAGAGAGAGAGATGATAAGGTTTACGCATGGAGATCATAAAATGTTGTCAATGTTCTTGAAAATGTGTGCAGGAACAGTGAGAGCTTATGGGCGGGTCTAGCTGGTGTGTGGTATAAAAGGATGCGCTTCCTTCAGCTTCTCACAGTCGATACACAGATCCTTCTGAGCCATGAACTCCCTTGTAAGTTACACTTTCTTGCGCTCAGAGTGCTTCATTTAAGCTTTATTTAAGTTTTCACAATATATACGTAACATCGGTGTATGGATCAATTATTCTGCTAGTTGTTTATTCTATTTAATTTTCATTTGCCTTTTGATAAAACGTAATTCTCAAAAATATTAAACTAAATGCATGAGGTATATGTACCTACGTTGAAAAGCATTAGTAACTGTTTACCTATTAAGTAATTTACAAAACACTTCTCTGTTTTTTTGCACCATGCGTTGGTAACTACTCCTCACGACGCACTAGCACTTAAAACTTTACTAAAATAATAAGTTTTAAAATAAATATTAATGTGAATCCAACAGGTCATTTTTGCCGTCCTGGCCACATTGTGCTTGGCTGCCACAAGCGCCACACCTTCCCCAGATGCCGAGCCTGGTTACCGGAGAGGTTTCGGAGGCTTTGGTGGGTTTGGAGGCTTTGGAGGCTTCAGGGGAGGATATGGAGGCTATGGACACTATCGTGGAAAGAGGAGCGCCGAGCCTGTCGCTGAGGCTGCTGCTGAGCCCGAAGCTGATCCTGGTTACTTGAGAGGCTATGGAGGCCTCAGAGGCTTTGGTGGTTTTGGAGGATTCGGCCGCGGCTTCGGAGGCTTTGGACGAGGATATGGCGGCTATGGATACAATGGCTGAACTACTAATGTTATCAACTGTCCAATCTCAGTTCTCTTTACTATTTCTTTAAAAATACAAAAATAAATATATAGAGCAAAAATATCTAATTTTAATGTAAATCAGATCCTCTAATTGTTGAAATATATGTATTAAATATGGAATGTATAATAAAATGACTTTCCATTATATGGAAACTTTCAGAAAATTACAAAACTATAATTTTAAATAACACATTCCTTTTAATTTTCTATAGTAAAAATTTCTTCATTGTATGAAATAGAAACTCCAGTATTGCAAAATTACGTGGATTTGACAGCTTGTATAAAGATTTTATTAGAGTATTGCGGGCCTTTTGACTCCATGAACATAATTTTGCATAAAAATCCTGTCTGAAGCATTATTTATGTTCAACCCTGAGTTTATTGGAGAACTCGCTCCTTAAAAATAACTGCTCAGTTTTCTTTTTTACCAGACTTTTTTCTTGGCATGAATTAACATTAATTTGTATTGTGTTAAATTTTCCATACAACCAGTCTAATAACAAATCATTGTAATGGAGTTATTTTATCTAGTGAATATCTTCTTTTGCATTTGTATTTGTCATCTGAAATGTGTATAGGGGAAAAAGAAAATTGTTAGCCGAATTTTGTAGCATAATGAATTATATCCATGGGCAAATTCATACCAGAAGAAATGTAACATTTATGAAAGAAAAAAAAGTATTCTATAATGCATGATCATCAAAGCAAAAAAGCAAATAAATTTGGAACTATATTACCGCTGTCACTTACGGATGCTTTTCAGCAGTCACTTTCAATTACAGTAAAAATAATTAGCTAATTAAAAGGATTCGACACTACATAAAAAGATTTTTATTAAATGATGCTAATAAAGTGTAAATTAATCCTATTATTGAAGAACAGTCAATTATCACTATTTTTAAAAAATAAAAGCTCAGTAGAAAATAAATAATAAAAACAAAATGATTACAAATAAAAAGATTACTGGTAAAATTTGTGCAATTAAAATAATTGCAGTTGCAATTAAAATTATTAGTTAGAATTAAACGAAAACAGATACACAGAGTAAAAGAATAAGTTTCGATTAAATCCAAATGTATTAAATATAAATATAAATATAAAAATAAAAATAACGATAATTATTACTATTATAATAATGGCGATAACAATGTGACTAATAATATACAATACTATTAAATAATTTGAAAAATTAGTAAATGAGTAAACGGGCGAGAAGGATACAAGACATGGAAGGTAGAAGTTTCAGGTAGAATTGGTTGTAGACTCATCAATTGGTGTACTTCTGCTCCAATCGATCATTTTCTACCACTTTGGGCTACTAATATTATGCGTCATGCATGCATGGCAATTGTGATACAACAATACTATCTAGCAGACAGAAGAGATGATACGGAGACATAGCATGAAGAAGGTTAGTTTGCTTGGTTTGGAAGTTCTAAAAGAAATGAACAACCCGAAATCAAACTGGATGTATTTCTTTTGCAGCGCAGTCCGATAAGTGAATCCACGTATTCCATAATCCAAGTCTTTTCTGCCTGATGCGAGTGGAAATGTTCAGAGTGCACCAAAACTTTTGATGTGGTCATATACTAGTGACAAAGATTTGTTAGGGAATCAGAGGAATCTTTTAAAGTCATCAAAATAAAATTAATATGAAATTTTGGAAAAAAGGGTGAATAAGGACATACACAGAACAAATTCAAGTCAATCATATCAAAGAGACCATAAAGGCCAATGTCCTTAGTACATTAAGTAAGGAAATATGTTTATGTTAGCTAAGTTTACACAATATACAAATGTTTTGCAATAGTCTTGCCATCACACAGATGTTATAAGCACATTAAAGAACAAAAAGTTGACTTAAGTTTTAAATGACGTTAGCACTATTATTTATTGATAAGCAGAAGACGCTTTACACATTCATTTGACAGAAACATATTTTATTAATTAAACTGACAAATGATAACTTAACGAAAAATCAATAGACTGTTTCCCTTGCAGAAAACTTAACAGCAATAAAAGTTAAAGCTGAAAAGAAAATGCATTCAGCACCTGTTGTGACTAATAAATAAATTTGGTCAATTAGAAAGAACTCTTGTAAAATTAAATCCTTTCTAAATTTTCTCATATACGTTCAAAGATATAGTTTTTTCATATATGTTAATGTAAAAAATTATAATTTTGAACCAAAAGAAATTTGGAAACAAGTGAAATTTTATTTAGCCTAGTGCAACTAAATGCAAATTAGATAAGTTTAAAATAATTTAATAATAAACAATCACAATAAAATGTATTTTTATTCTTTAGGTTCAGAATGATTTTTACGAAATTACTGCAAACTCAAATTTTCGTTGACCTTATTCCACAAGAAGAATTTTATTATTTAAGCCAAAATCGCAAATCGCAAATAAAAGGTGTGTTACTCTTGTTCCGAGGAAGTACATAGGTGTGGGAGTTTTCGTATTAATTACATTCTCATCCCTGTTTGGTGTACTAGCCTACGAACAGCACATATATTATTGTAACCAAATACGAGTGACATTGATCAATAACAACACTACGTTAGCGAAGGATTCAAACCCATGTTGTACTGGCCCACTCCTGTGAGAGAGAACCGCATGTATATATATATATATATATATATATATATATATATATATATATATATATATATATATATATATATATATATATATATATATATATATATATATATATATATATATATATATATATATATATATATATATATATATATATATATATAAACATATATATATATACATATATATATATATATAAACATATATATATATACATATATATATATATATAAACATATATATATATACATATATATATATATAAACATATATATATATACATATATATATATATATAAACATATATATATACATATATATATATAAACATATATATATACATATCTATATATACATATATATATACATATATATATATAAACATATATATATACATATATATATATAAACATATATATATACATATATATATATATAAACATATATATATACATATATATATATATAAACATATATATATACATATATATATATAAACATATATATATATATATATAAACATATATATACATATATATATATATATATATATATATATATATATATATATATATACGTATATATATATACAGTACATATCAATCTAATCACGAAACAAGTGGTACTGAATTATTTAACAAAAGTGCGGCAATCCAGGGTTCGACTCCACGACACATTGTCCCGCCTCAAGAGACAACACAACGCACGTAGCACGTGATCCACTCCGTAATCGATCCTACTAACAACATGAACCTAGCGAGCTATGCTTGTTTCATGCTGAGATGGCACTCGTGGCAGTGGATGCTCAAAAATTATTTTTCAGCCTAGTTCCCTAGGTTCATATTGTTTATAGTATGTTGGGTTGTCTCTTGAGGCAGGTCAGTCACTGGATGAATCCAAAGTCTGTAGTGTAGTAGCATTGGTCATTGCTGGTCTTTTCGACTGGGTGTGGCACCAGTGCCTTTTAGCAAAACTGCAAGCTCTGGGAATTGCAAGCTCTGTGCTATGTCTCCTCAGTGATTATTTTCATGATAGATCTCTAAGGGTACTTCTCAATGGAACGGAATCAGCAAGGCGTCTTCGTGGGGCAAGTGTTCCACAAGGAAGAGTGCTAGGACCATTGTTATGTAAAGTCTTCTTCAATGACATTCATCCCATCGCAGAATCACCTGCATCTGCAGACCATTGTACACTGACACTTATCCAAGAGAAGAAATGGAAGCTGCTCTAAGCTACATCAATCACCAGCTCAGAGCTCTATCAGCTTAGGGAAACAGATGGCAAGTAACATTTGCATCTGAGAAAACACAAATGATGATGGTGTCTAGGCACCATGTTGGTAATGCCGGTGAAGTAGTAAGTATGAATGGGATGGTGTTGGTATCTGGGGAAGAGGTTGATATCCTTGGGGTGAAATTTGACTCCAAACTGACTATGAAGAACCATGTTGTAAATCTTGCAAACAAGGGAGCCAGGAAGCTTACACCACTTCGCCGTATCTCGCTTTTGCTTGACAGTAGGGGTTGGAAGATCCTGTATGAGACACAAGTACGCTCACACCTTGAGTATGCTCCACTTACTTGGTTTGCCTGCCTTCTCTCTCATCTGCGACTGCTTGACAGAGTAGATTACAGAGCAAGATGTCTCATCTCTCGCCTGGACCCATCCTTGATAGATCTATCATTTCAGCAGAGCCTTACTGTTATGTACAAGGTCAATATTGTCAAAGTACCACACTTGGATCCACTTTGAGGATAACAAGAAACAAGCTTCGATATCACAAGACGGGCAAGAAGTCTCAACTTCACTCTGGCTGTACCCTTCTCCAGAACATCACTTCATCTGAGATCATTTATCCCCAGGATGATTCGAGCATGGAACACATTCGTACAGCAGTATGATGTAAGTGAGATAAAGTCAGTTGATCAAATGAAAATGCTGATCCACAGATGCCTCCAACTTCACCCTTTTCCCTACCTGTACGTTTCATAACAATCAAAATGCTTTTGATGAGCTGATGTATGTATCAGATTTTAGCTTGTCAATGAAGTTACGAATGATTAACTTGTAAATAGCTTGTTAATAGTCCTAGGGATCCTTATCATAACGTTGCCAAACATTGAGTAAAGACAGAGAGAGAGAGAGAGAGAGAGAGAGAGAGAGAGAGAGAGAGAGAGAGAGAGAGAGAGAGAGAGAGAGAGAGAGAGAGAGAGAGAAATAGGGAAAGATATATATATATATATATATATATATATATATATATATATATATATATATATATATATATATATATATATATATATATATATATATATATATATATATGTGTATATATATATCTGTATATATATATATATATTTATATATATATATATATATATATATATATATATATATGTATATATATATATAAATGTATATATATATATATATATATATATATATATATATATATATATAAAGAGAGAGAGAGAGAGAGAGAGAGAGAGAGAGAGATGATAAGGGTTACGCATGGAGATCATAAAATGTTGTCAATGTCCTTGAAAATGTGTGCAGGAACAGTGAGAGCTTATGGGCGGGTCTAGCTGGTGTGTGGTATAAAAGGATGCGCTTCCTTCAGCTTCTCACAGTCGATACACAGATCCTTCTGAGCCATGAACTCCCTTGTAAGTTACACTTTCTTGCGCTCAGAGTGCTTCATTTAAGCTTTATTTAAGTTTTCACAATATATACGTAACATCGGTGTATGGATCAATTATTCTGCTAGTTGTTTATTCTATTTAATTTTCATTTGCCTTTTGATAAAACGTAATTCTCAAAAATATTAAACTAAATGCATGAGGAATATGTACCTACGTTGAAAAGCATTAGTAACTGTTTACCTATTAAGTAATTTACAAAACACTCCTCTGTTTTTTTGCACCATGCGTTGGTAAATACTCCTCACGACGCACTAGCACTTAAAACTTTACTAAAATAATAAGTTTTAAAATAAATATTAATGTGAATCCAACAGGTCATTTTTGCCGTCCTGGCCACATTGTGCTTGGCTGCCACAAGCGCCACACCTTCCCCAGATGCCGAGCCTGGTTACCGGAGAGGTTTCGGAGGCTTTGGTGGGTTTGGAGGCTTTGGAGGCTTCAGGGGAGGATATGGAGGCTATGGACACTATCGTGGAAAGAGGAGCGCCGAGCCTGTCGCTGAGGCTGCTGCTGAGCCCGAAGCTGATCCTGGTTACTTGAGAGGCTATGGAGGCCTCAGAGGCTTTGGTGGTTTTGGAGGATTCGGCCGCGGCTTCGGAGGCTTTGGACGAGGATATGGCGGCTATGGATACAATGGCTGAACTACTAATGTTATCAACTGTCCAATCTCAGTTCTCTTTACTATTTCTTTAAAAATACAAAAATAAATATATAGAGCAAAAATATCTAATTTTAATGTAAATCAGATCCTCTAATTGTTGAAATATATGTATTAAATATGGAATGTATAATAAAATGACTTTCCATTATATGGAAACTTTCAGAAAATTACAAAACTATAATTTTAAATAACACATTCCTTTTAATTTTCTATAGTAAAAATTTCTTCATTCTATGAAATAGAAATTCCAGTATTGCAAAATTACGTGGATTTGACAGCTTGTATAAAGATTTTATTAGAGTATTGCGGGACTTTTGACTCCATGAACATAATTTTGCATAAAAATCCTGTCTGAAGCATTATTTATGTTCAACCCTGAGTTTATTGGAGAACTCGCTCCTTAAAAATAACTGCTCAGTTTTCTTTTTTACCAGACTTTTTTCTTGGCATGAATTAACATTAATTTGTATTGTGTTAAATTTTCCATACAACCAGTCTAATAACAAATCATTGTAATGGAGTTATTTTTATCTACTGAATATCTTCTTTTGCATTTGTATTTGTCATCTGAAATGTGTATAGGGGAAAAAGAAAATTGTTAGCTGAATTTTGTAGCATAATGAATTATATCCATGGGCAAATTCATACCAGAAGAAATGTAACATTTATGAAAGAAAAAAAAGTATTCTATAATGCATGATCATCAAAGCAAAAAAGCAAATAAATTTGGAACTATATTACCGCTGTCACTTACGGATGCTTTTCAGCAGTCACTTTCAATTACAGTAAAAATAATTAGCTAATTAAAAGGATTCGACACTACATAAAAAGATTTTTATTAAATGATGCTAATAAAGTGTAAATTAATCCTATTATTGAAGAACAGTCAATTATCACTATTTTTAAAAAATAAAAGCTCAGTAGAAAATAAATAATAAAAACAAAATGATTACAAATAAAAAGATTACTGGTAAAATTTGTGCAATTAAAATAATTGCAGTTGCAATTAAAATTATTAGTTACAATTAAACGAAAACAGATACACAGAGTAAAAGAATAAGTTTCGATTAAATCAAAATGTATTAAATATAAATGTAAATACAAAAATAAAAATAACGATAATTATTATTATTATAATAATGGCGATAACAATGTGACTAATAATATACAATACTATTAAATAATTTGAAAAATTAGTAAATGAGTAAACGGGCGAGAAGGATACAAGACATGGAAGGTAGAAGTTTCAGGTAGAATTGGTTGTAGACTCATCAATTGGTGTACTTCTGCTCCAATCGATCATTTTCTACCACTTTGGGCTACTAATATTATGCGTCATGCATGCATGGCAATTGTGATACAACAATACTATCTAGCAGACAGAAGACATGATACGGAGACATAGCATGAAGAAGGTTAGTTTGCTTGGTTTGGAAGTTCTAAAAGAAATGAACAACCCGAAATCAAACTGGATGTATTTCTTTTGCAGCGCAGTCCGATAAGTGAATCCACGTATTCCATAATCCAAGTCTTTTCTGCCTGATGTGAGTGGAAATGTTCAGAGTGCACCAAAACTTTTGATGTGGTCATATACTAGTGACAAAGATTTGTTAGGGAATCAGAGGAATCTTTTAAAGTCATCAAAATAAAATTAATATGAAAATTTGGAAAAAAGGGTGAATAAGGACATACACAGAACAAATTCAAGTCAATCATATCAAAGAGACCATAAAGGCCAATGTCCTTAGTACATTAAGTAAGGAAATATGTTTATGTTAGCTAAGTTTACACAATATACAAATGTTTTGCAATAGTCTTGCCATCACACAGATGTTATAAGCACATTAAAGAACAAAAAGTTGACTTAAGTTTTAAATGACGTTAGCACAATTATTTATTGATAAGCAGAAGACGCTTTGCACATTCATTTGACAGAAACATATTTTATTAATTAAACTGACAACTGATAACTTAACGAAAAATCAATAGACTGTTTCCCTTGCAGAAAACTTAACAGCAATAAAAGTTAAAGCTGAAAAGAAAATGCATTCAGCACCTATTGTGACTAATAAATAAATTTGGTCAATTAGAAAGAACTCTTGTAAAATTAAATCCTTTCTAAATTTTCTCATATACGTTCAAAGATATAGTTTTTTCATATATGTTAATGTAAAAAATTATAATTTTGAACCAAAAGAAATTTGGAAACAAGTGAAATTTTATTTAGCCTAGTGCAACTAAATGCAAATTAGATAAGTTTAAAATAATTTAATAATAAACAATCACAATAAAATGTATTTTTATTCTTTAGGTTCTGAATGATTTTTACGAAATTACTGCAAACTCAAATTTTCGTTGACCTTATTCCACAAGAAGAATTTTACTATTTAAGCCAAAATCGCAAATCGCAAATAAAAGGTGTGTTACTCTTGTTCCGAGGAAGTACATAGGTGTGGGAGTTTTCGTATTAATTATATTCTCATCCCTGTTTGGTGTACTAGCCTACGAACAGCACATATATTATTGTAACCAAATACGAGTGACATTGATCAATAACAACACTACGTTAGCGAAGGATTCAAACCCATGTTGTACTGGCCCACTCCTGTGAGAGAGAACCGCATGTATATATATATATATATATAAATATATATATGTGTTTTATATGTATATATAATTTATATATTTATATATATGTTTATATATGTATTTATATGTATTTATATATGTATATATATATGTTATATATTTATATGTATGTTTATATATATATATATATATATAAATATATATATATATATATATATATATATATATATATACATATATATATATATATATATATATATATATATATATATATATATATATATATATATATATATATACATACATATAAATACATATATAAATATATATATATATATATATATATATATATATATATATATAAACATATATATATATATATGTATATATATATATATATATATATATATATATATATATATATATATATATATATATATATATATATATATATATATATATATATATATATATATATATATATATATATATATATATATATATATATATATATATATATATATATATATATATATATATATATATATATACAGTACATATCAATCTAATCACGAAACAGGTGGTACTGAATTATTTAACAAAAATGCGGCAGGCCAGGGTTCGACTCCACGACACATTGTCCCGCCTCAAGAGACAACACAACGCACGTAGCACGTGATCCACTCCGTAATCGATCCTACTAACAACATGAACATAGCGAGCTATGCTTGTTTCATGCTGCGATGGCACTCGTGGCAGTGGATGCTCAAAAACTATTTTTTAAGCCTAGTTCCCTAGGTTCATATTGTTTATAGTATGTTGGGTTGTCTCTTGAGGCAGGTCAGTCACTGGATGAATCCAAAGTCTGTAGTGTTGTAGCATTGGTCATTGCTGGTGTTTTCGACTGGGTGTGGCACCAGTGCCTTTTAGCAAAACTGCAAGCTCTGGGAATTGCAAGCTCTGTGCTATGTCTCCTCAGTGATTACTTTCATGATAGATCTCTAAGGGTACTTCTCAATGGAACAGAATCAGCAAGGCGTCTTAGTGGGGCAAGTGTTCCACAAGGAAGAGTGCTTGGACCATTGTTATGTAAAGTCTTCTTCAATGACCTTCATCCCATCGCAGAATCACCTGCATCTGCAGACCACTGTACACTGACACTTATCCAAGAGAAGAAATAGAAGCTGCTCTAAGCTACATCAATCACCAGCTCAGAGCTCTGTCTGCTTAGGGAAACAGATGGCAAGTAACATTTGCATTTGAGAAAACACAAATGATGATGGTGTCTAGGCACCATGTTGGTAATGCCGGTGAAGTAGTAAGTATGAATGGGATGGTGTTGCTATCTGGGGAAGAGGTTGATATCCTTGGGGTGAAATTTGACTCCAAACTGACTATGAAGAACCATGTTGTAAATCTTGCAAACAAGGGAGCCAGGAAGCTTACAACACTTCGCCGAATCTCGCTTTTGCTTGAGAGTAGGGGTTGGAAGATCCTGTATGAGACACAAGTACGCTCACACCTTGAGTATGCTCCACTTACTTGGTTTGCCTGCCTTCTCTCTCATCTGCGACTGCTTGACAGAGTAGATTACAGAGCAAGATGTCTCATCTCTCGCCTGGACCCATCCTTGATAGATCTATCATTTCAGCAGAGCCTTACTGTTATATACAAGGTCAATATTGTCAAAGTACCACACTTGGATCCACTTTGAGGATAACAAGAAACAAGCTTCGATATCACAAGACGGGCAAGAAGTAGCAACTTCACTCTGGCTGTACCCTTCTCCAGAACATCACTTCATCTGAGATCATTTATCCCCAGGATGATTCGAGCATGGAACACATTCGTACAGCAATATGATGTCAGCGAGATAAAGTCAGTTGATCAAATGAAAATGCTGATCCACAGATGCCTCCAACTTCACCCTTTTCCCTACCTGTACGTTTCATAACAATCAAAATGCTTTTGATGAGCTGATGTATGTATCAGATTTTAGCTTGTCAATGAAGTTACGAATGATTAACTTGTAAATAGCTTGTTAATTGTCCTAGGGATCCTTATCATAACGTTGCCAAACATTGAGTAAAGACAGAGAGAGAGAGAGAGAGAGAGAGGGAGGGAGAGACTGAGAGAGAGAAATAGGGAAAGATATATATATATATATATACATTATATATATATATATATATATATATATATATATATATATATATATATATATATATATATATATATATGTATATATATATATATATATATATATATATATATATATATATATATATATATATGTATATATATATATATATATATATATATATATATATATATATATATATATATATATATATATATATATATATATATAAAGAGAGAGAGAGAGAGAGAGAGAGAGAGAGAGAGAGAGAGAGAGAGAGAGAGAGAGAGAGAGAGAGAGATGATAAGGGTTACGCATGGAGATCATAAAATGTTGTCAATGTCCTTGAAAATGTGTGCAGGAACAGTGAGAGCTTATGGGCGGGTCTAGCTGGTGTGTGGTATAAAAGGATGCGCTTCCTTCAGCTTCTCACAGTCGATACACAGATCCTTTTGAGCCATGAACTCCCTTGTAAGTTACACTTTCTTGCGCTCAGAGTGCTTCATTTAAGCTTTATTTAAGTTTTCACAATATATACGTAACATCGGTGTATGGATCAATTATTCTGCTAGTTGTTTATTCTATTTAATTTTCATTTGCCTTTTGATAAAACGTAATTCTCAAAAATATTAAACTAAATGCATGAGGTATATGTACCTACGTTGAAAAGCATTAGTAACTGTTTACCTATTAAGTAATTTACAAAACACTTCTCTGTTTTTTTGCACCATGCGTTGGTAACTACTCCTCACGACGCACTAGCACTTAAAACTTTACTAAAATAATAAGTTTTAAAATAAATATTAATGTGAATCCAACAGGTCATTTTTGCCGTCCTGGCCACATTGTGCTTGGCTGCCACAAGCGCCACACCTTCCCCAGATGCCGAGCCTGGTTACCGGAGAGGTTTCGGAGGCTTTGGTGGGTTTGGAGGCTTTGGAGGCTTCAGGGGAGGATATGGAGGCTATGGACACTATCGTGGAAAGAGGAGCGCCGAGCCTGTCGCTGAGGCTGCTGCTGAGCCCGAAGCTGATCCTGGTTACTTGAGAGGCTATGGAGGCCTCAGAGGCTTTGGTGGTTTTGGAGGATTCGGCCGCGGCTTCGGAGGCTTTGGACGAGGATATGGCGGCTATGGATACAATGGCTGAACTACTAATGTTATCAACTGTCCAATCTCAGTTCTCTTTACTATTTCTTTAAAAATACAAAAATAAATATTTAGAGCAAAAATATCTAATTTTAATGTAAATCAGATCCTCTAATTGTTGAAATATATGTATTAAATATGGAATGTATAATAAAATGACTTTCCATTATATGGAAACTTTCAGAAAATTACAAAACTATAATTTTAAATAACACATTCCTTTTAATTTTCTATAGTAAAACTTTCTTCATTCTATGAAATAGAAACTCCAGTATTGCAAAATTACGTGGATTTGACAGCTTGTATAAAGATTTTATTAGAGTATTGCGGGCCTTTTGACTCCATGAACATAATTTTGCATAAAAATCCTGTCTGAAGCATTATTTATGTTCAACCCTGAGTTTATTGGAGAACTCGCTCCTTAAAAATAACTGCTCAGTTTTCTTTTTTACCAGACTTTTTTCTTGGCATGAATTAACATTAATTTGTATTGTGTTAAATTTTCCATACAACCAGTCTAATAACAAATCATTGTAATGGAGTTATTTTATCTAGTGAATATCTTCTTTTGCATTTGTATTTGTCATCTGAAATGTGTATAGGGGAAAAAGAAAATTGTTAGCCGAATTTTGTAGCATAATGAATTATATCCATGGGCAAATTCATACCAGAAGAAATGTAACATTTATGAAAGAAAAAAAAGTATTCTATAATGCATGATCATCAAAGCAAAAAAGCAAATAAATTTGGAACTATATTACCGCTGTCACTTACGGATGCTTTTCAGCAGTCACTTTCAATTACAGTAAAAATAATTAGCTAATTAAAAGGATTCGACACTACATAAAAAGATTTTTATTAAATGATGCTAATAAAGTGTAAATTAATCCTATTATTGAAGAACAGTCAATTATCACTATTTTTAAAAAATAAAAGCTCAGTAGAAAATAAATAATAAAAAAAAATGATTACAAATAAAAAGATTACTGGTAAAATTTGTGCAATTAAAATAATTGCAGTTGCAATTAAAATTATTAGTTACAATTAAACGAAAACAGATACACAGAGTAAAAGAATAAGTTTCGATTAAATCAAAATGTATTAAATATAAATATAAATATAAAAATAAAAATAACGATAATTATTATTATTATAATAATGGCGATAACAATGTGACTAATAATATACAATACTATTAAATAATTTGAAAAATTAGTAAATGAGTAAACGGGCGAGAAGGATACAAGACATGGAAGGTAGAAGTTTCAGGTAGAATTGGTTGTAGACTCATCAATTGGTGTACTTCTGCTCCAATCGATCATTTTCTACCACTTTGGGCTACTAATATTATGCGTCATGCATGCATGGCAATTGTGATACAACAATACTATCTAGCAGACAGAAGAGATGATACGGAGACATAGCATGAAGAAGGTTAGTTTGCTTGGTTTGGAAGTTCTAAAAGAAATGAACAACCCGAAATCAAACTGGATGTATTTCTTTTGCAGCGCAGTCCGATAAGTGAATCCACGTATTCCATAATCCAAGTCTTTCCTGCCTCATGCGAGTGGAAATGCGCAGAGTGCACCAAAACTTTTGATGTGGTCATATACTAGTGACAAAGATTTTTTAGGGAATCAGAGGAATCTTTTAAAGTCATCAAAATAAAATTAATATGAAATTTTGGAAAAAAGGGTGAATAAGGACATACACAACAAATTCAAGTCAATCATATCAAAGAGACCATAAAGGCCAATGTCCTTAGTACATTAAGTAAGGAAATATGTTTATGTTAGCTAAGTTTACACAATATACAAATGTTTAGCAATAGTCTTGCCATCACACAGATGTTAGAAGCACATTAAAGAACAAAAAGTTGACTTAAGTTTTAAATGACGTTAGCACTATTATTTATTGATAATCAGAAGACGCTTTACCCATTTATTTGACAGAAACATATTTTATTAATTAAAGTTACACATGATAACTTAACGAAAAATCATTAGATTGTTTCCCTTGCAGAAAACTTAAGGGCATAGGCTCAGCATCCCACCGAGTTATAGCATTAAGTTCTCTGAAGTCAATAGCAAGTCTATATGAATTATCCTTCTTCTTAACCATGACTACTGGTGAACAATATGAAGATACTGAAGGTTCAATGATCTTTAGTTTTAATAATTTGTCTACCTCTCGGTCAAATGCATCCCTAAGGTGAACTGGAACTGGGTATAATTTTCATTTGATAGGATTGTCTGTCACTAAGTCAATCTTATGGACTACCGTGGACGTAACACCTGGAATATCAGTAAAGACGTCTGAAAAGTTACTCACACATTGAAGTAGTTCATGTCTCTTATGGTCATCCAAAGATTCATTAATATTAATGTTGGTTGCGCCCGAGTGGTCAAGAGTCACCAAGTCATGTAGTTCTCCGTCATAGTCTATGTTAGAGGTGTCAATTACACACACCTTACATTCTTCAGTTGTCTTATCAAATTCGTGTGGGAAAACTAAGTCAAAGTTATTAAGGCAGTTAACCGAATTTCTTCGGTAATATTTCTTAAGGATGTTGATATGATAAAGCTTAGGTTTCCCCTTGACTTCTATGAGGTAGTCAACTTTCCCACAAATTTTTACTACTTTATATGGACCTTTCCATGCTACTAATAATTTATTTGACTTGATAGGCAAAAGTACCAGAACTTCATCCCCTACTTTAAAATTTCTCCTCTGACTTTTGGAATCAAAATAGGTTTTGTACTGGTCCATTGACAAGCTTAGGTTTTTCGAAACTATGTCAGGGGTCTCCTCAAGTTTGGATCTAAGGTCAAGGAGAACTGGTAAGAAGACTGAACCTCAGCACTCACCTCCTCATTAGTCCATAAGTCATGAAGGATGGACAATGGGCCTCTGGCCTGTCTACCATAGAGAAGTTCAAAAGGTGAAAACCCCAAAGAGTCACTGGGAACTTCCCTCATGGCAAACAAAGCACAGGGTAGGTAACGATGCCACTCCTTAGGTTTAAGGGAGCAAAGTTTCCTTAGAATGGACTTGAGAATCGAATGCTGGCGCTAAATCCTCCCATTACAGCTGGGATGATAAGGTGTGGTGAAGAGAGGCTTCACTCCCAGAAGTTGGTATAGATGTTGCATTAAGTCAGATGTGAATTGTGTCCCACAGTCAGACAAAATTTCTCTAGGGATGCCCACTCTGGAGAAGATGGACAAAAGGGCTTCAGTCACCTCTGTAGTGGTTATGGTCTTTAAGGGTATGGCTTCAGGGAAACTCGAAGCATAATCAACTAATGCTAATATATATCTATGTCCCCCAGATGAAAGTGGAGATAAAGGACAAACGATGTCAATGGCTACTCTTTCAAAGGGTACTGTAAAGACTGGCATTTTGACCATAGGTACTCGCCTGGTACCTCGGGAGGATGACAGTTGGCAAACTTTACACGATCTACAATAGGTAGTGACATCTGAGGACATTTTTGTCCAAAAAGAGGTTTCCCTAATTTTATTTAAGATTTTACGATGTGAGAAATGTCCGGCCACTGGCAGGTCATGAGCCATTTTAAGAACAGTCTCTCTGCATTGACTTGGAACAACTAAGATGGAATAGTCTATCTCATCTGAAATTAATTTGAATACTGACTTGTACAAGATACCTTTTATATATTCAAATTTATATGAAAAGTTTTTTCTTTGGATAACTTGATTTTGTTTAGCGGCATTATGGCAATTCTGAAGAGAAGGGCAATTATGTTGTAAATTGACAAAGGAGTCCTTCGGTATATCTAAAGGCTTAAAGTCAGGGAAAACCAAAGGAGGGATAGTAGGAGAAGCCTGGGCTCTGGTCTGAGCCCTAGTCTAGACATTTATGGTATCGGAGGTGATATCTTCACTTTCATCTAACAAGTGAACCGGTGATCCTACTACCTCGCTTTCGAGAGTAGCATCACGGGTTTTTAATCCCACATGAATCTCGCGAGACATTGTCTCATCTGAACTTTCGAGGGGCTTCTCTGATTCTACAGGAAGAAGATCTGAAAAGCTTATGTCCACCTTTGGTGATGAAAGGTCAACCTCAGAAGGAAGAATGGCACCTTTTACATTACCTGTTAGTACGGAGCAAGAAGTGATGGGAGCTAGTACGGCTTCAGACCAACCTGTGAACCATTTAGACCTAATGTAACAACGGATTGTAAGAAAAGTGTCCGTATAGCCCAAGTAGTCTGAAAGTATAGCAGAGGAATGAGTTTCTTTAAGGTTAGGGAACAGCTTATCAGAAATGACTATACATGTGCATTCAGTGTCTCGTAAAATGGTAGATAAATTAAGTCCATTAACTGTTCCTGAACAGAAGGGTGCTTGGTCATTACAGTCTTTAAAACATCTTCCAACTTTTTGGACCTTCTTAGAAGGACAATCTGGATGTTTATGTCCCTTAACACCACACAAATGACAAACAGGAATAAAAGAAGTCATTTTACTTTCCAATAGAGGCTTTGATTTTCTTAAGGTCTGATGAACCCTTGCCCTTAGGGTTCGATCCCTTTAGGTCTTTATAGGAATTGTGAGCCTCAGCATACAGGTCAGCAGCCTCAGCAACTTCCTCAGCTTTAATCAGGTTACGTTCTCTGATGAATGTTCGTATCTGGTGAGGAAGAGCTGTCAGGAACTGGTCAGCAACCATGAAGTCTCTAAGAGATTCATAACTGTGATCAATTCTTGAACTCTCTATCCAAAAGTCGAACAAACGAGTGTTACCTGTAACTGCTGAAAGTTCTGGCCAGGCTGTAAGGTGGCATACCTGAAATCTTTCCTGTAAGAATTAGTGGTTTTTTGATATGCTTTAAGGATTGCCTTCTTCAGTAGGTTATAATTACATATGATATCCTGCGACAAAGTTGCATAGATATTCAAAGCGCTACCAGAAAATAACATTCCTAACCTAGTAGCCCAGGTGTCAGCAGGCCATTCACAGAGGGTAGCGGTATTTTCAAACCTGATAATGTATGAAGTTATGTCTTCCCCCTCTGTGAAGGGAGGTAAATTAGGAGTTGGAATATGTGCACTAGTTGCACGTTGTTCCATTACTCCTTCATCTAATTGCTGTTGTGAGAAAGTTAAATTTTTATTCTCTAATTCAAGGCGAGCTTGTTTGAGCTCGCGATCCTTTTCTCTCTCCCCTAACTCATATTCTCTATCCTTTGCTCTTTCCTCAAGTTCCCGCATTTTAGCCTGTTCCTCACGTATTTTAGCCTGTTCCTCACGTTCTCTAGCTCTTTCTTCACGATCAAGTCTATCACGCTCCTTTTTGTCTTCTCTTTCTCTTTCTAACCATCTTTCTTGGATTTCTCTCTCAATTCTCTCTCTCTCTCCTTTTTCTCCTGTCTTTCAAGGTTCTCTTTCTCCTTTTTCTCTTCTCTTTCCCTTTCTAACCGTCTCTCTTCTCTCTCAGTTCTCTCTCTTTCAAGTCTTTCCTGGATCTTAGCACTAATGAAAGATCATAAATTTTTCCCTGTTATTCCTAACTTACTTCCAGCATTCATCCAAAACTGGTATTCCTCCATACTTGCAAGAATAACTTAAACTATCAGGGGAAATGAAACGGGTATTAAAGAAAACGGAGGGTTCAATTCCTGCTCCTCTCAAACTGTAAATAAACCAGAGGGCTCGATCCCTACTTCAATTAAACAATATGTATTAATTAAAACGAAGGGTTCTATGCCAGCTCCGAACAAACAGTAAGTAGAATGGGGTCCCTTGACCATCCAATCTTCTCACCAACAAATCAAGAGTGTCCTACGACAGTTCCCTTGATAAAATAAAGATCTCAATGAAACAAATTGTCACTGGAAAATCTCGGGTCCCTAGAGTCTAATCCTCCAAAGTGTTTCAAGCTCGAACAAAAAGGTGGTAGAATTAAATATTATATCCTGCCTGACTTGACTTACAATAAATTGAGACTATAACAATCACCAAATCTTTTAAATACCTGTACTGTAGTCCTACCATAGAGAATGATTACTCATGGTTGGTGGTAACCGTCTGTGGTATGCGGCATTGAAGTTCCAATGGTAGATTCGAGATGGAATTGAATCTTGATTCAGTAGAGTTGATCCTGGCAAGGTCGCCACTTGTGAAGGCTTACTCAGCCCTGTAACAACTTCAGTCAGTATTACTAAGGCTGGCTCCTCCTCAGGAAAATTAATGTGTAGAAAAAGAATAAAAACTGACAAACAAACACTTTATTATTTAGAAAATATAAAATATAAAACACTTAAATATGAAATATTGATCCTACATTAAAGTGTATTATTAAATTCTTCCCAAATTCTATTAATTATAAATGGATCTAATTTATATAAACCAAAGGAAATATTCATATTATTGTCAAAACTGCTTTTTATGAAACAAGATTCAATTATATTCCTGTCGACCATGGACTTGCTTGATACTACTTTCTCAACTTTTTGAAAATCAATTGGATGGTTAAAATCTCTTACATGAATAAATAGAGCATTGGAATCTTGTCCAGTTCTAATGCTATATTTATGTTGTTTTAATCTTAGTTCGAGATTTTTACCAGTTTGACCGTAATAAACTTTATCGCAAATTTTACAAGGAATCTTATAGACACATCCATCAGCATTTTGGGGGGAATTCTTTATCAAAAGTTTTTTTACTGTATCAAGACTTTTGAATACAACTTTAATATTAAAAGTCTTAAGAAGAGAAGGCATATCAACCTTACTAAAGCAGACAAAATAAATGCAATAGTAATTATGAAAGAAAATGATTACCAAGAAAAAATGAATAATCTCTTAGATGATACTGAAACCTATTCTAAACTTAGGAAAAATCCCCTAGAAACCGTTAACAGCAATTTTAATAAAACAATAAAACTTCTACTGAAAGGCAAAGATGAATTAGTCAAACAATTTACTTCCACTAATCCATCTTTACCTTACATGTATGGACTAATAAAAACACACAAACCAGGGAATCCAGTCAGACCAATTATTAGCTCCATAGGATCAGTTTCATATAAATTATCCAAATGGCTTGTTGATATTTTGAGCCCTATTGTTGGCAAAATTTCTAACTTTAATGTTAAAAACAACATAGACTTGGTTGATAAATTAAGCTCCTTGACTGACTTAAATTATTTTAACATGGTTAGTTTTGATGTTACTTCCTTGTTTACGAAAGTTCCTGTTGATGATTTATTAAGTTTCTTATCTGAAGAACTCGTTAACTATGATTTACCATTGCCAGTTCCTACTATCATTAAACTTATTAAACTTTGCATTGTTGATGCAAAATTTGTATTTACTGATAAGTTTTACACTCAGAAGTTTGGTATGGCAATGGGAAATCCTCTTTCACCTGTTCTTAGTAACCTATACATGGAATTTTTTGAAACAAGGTTGCTTAACACAATCCTACCTAATAGAGCTAAATGGTTCAGATATGTTGATGATATTTTGTGTCTTATGCCCAAAAATGTAGATATACACCATTTTCTTGGAAAATTAAATAGCTTAGCCCATTCTATAAACTTTACTGTTGAGTTTGAAGAAAATAACTCATTGCCTTTTCTAGATGTTTTAATTATTAAGGGTAATAATGAATTCAAATTTAAAATTTACAGAAAACCTACAAATAACTGTTCCTATGTCCACTATTATTCCTCGCATCAAGATAGAGTCAAACTGTCTGTTTTCTCATCAATGTTTTTGAGAGCATTACGAATTTGTAGTCCTGAGTTCATAGATGAGGAAATATCCAAAATTTATGAAATAGGTAATGATTTAAAATACCCAAGAAATGTAATTGATAAATCTTTTAAAGTTGCTAGAAACACTTTTTATAATCCAAAAAGGGGCAACCAGCCTTATTCAACTAAAAATATGTTGGTTTTCCCTTACCATGAAAACTTGGTTGATATGCCTCCTCTTCTTAAGACTTTTAATATTAAAGTTGTATTCAAAAATCTTGATACAGTAAAAAAACTTTTGATAAAGAATTCCCCCCAAAATGCTGATGGATGTGTCTATAAGATTCCTTGTAAAATTTGCGATAAAGTTTATTACGGTCAAACTGGTAAAAATCTCGAACTAAGATTAAAACAACATAAATATAGCATTAGAACTGGACAAGATTCCAATGCTCTATTTATTCATGTAAGAGATTTTAACCATCCAATTGATTTTCAAAAAGTTGAGAAAGTAGTATCAAGCAAGTCCATGGTCGACAGGAATATAATTGAATCTTGTTTCATAAAAAGCAGTTTTGACAATAATATGAATATTTCCTTTGGTTTATATAAATTAGATCCATTTATAATTAATAGAATTTGGGAAGAATTTAATATAATACACTGGACAAATAATTTTTAAATTTTCTTGGGTAGAATAGCTTGGGGGTGAGTTGTGCAAAGGACCTATCCAAGTTGGCTCGCCGCGCATCACGTGTTTAACTGTTGTGGGATCTGATAGTGAGGTGCTGGCCGGACCCCTTATATAGCTTCCTTGGATGCTTCACTTTCATAGTTCCTTGATAATATGAGTAGTCACGAAAGCGCTTGGAATTTCTCTATTCTTTCAGAGTGGTTGTTTTGCATATTTTGAAATCACCTGTTCACTGTGATCTTATTGCATATATATATATATATATATATATATATATATATATATATATATATATATATATATATATATATATATATATATATATATATATATATATATATATATATATATATGTATATATATATATATATATATATATATATATATATATATATATATATATATATATATATATATATATATATATATATGTATATACATATATATATATATATATATATATATATATATATATATATATATATATATATATATATATATATATATATATATATATATATATATATATATATATATATGTATACATATATATCGTGCCGAATATGTAAAACTGGTCAATTAGAAAGAACTCATTTAAAATTAAGTCCTTTCTAAAATTTTCTTTTATACGTTTAAAGATATATTGTTTTCATTGATGTTAATGTAAAAAAAATTAATTTTGCTCCAAAAGAATCTTAGAAAACTTACCTAACCTTATTATAACAACAATTTATTTTAGCCTAACCCAACTAAATATATTTTAGATTTGTTTACAATAATTTAATACCAAACAAACACAGCGAAATATATTTTTTTCGTTAGGTTCAGAATGATTTTGGCAAAATTATTGCATACACAAATTTTCGCTTGTCCTATATGGCAAGATGAGCGTTGCTATTTAAGCCAAGATCGCAAGTTCTGCCTATTCGGCACGACATATTATATATATATATATATATATATATATATATATATATATATATATATATATGTATATATATATATATAATATATATATATAATATATATATATATATATATATATATATACATATATATATATATATATATATATATATATATATATATATATATATATATATATGTATATATTTATATATATAAATATATATATATATATATATATATATATATATATATATATATATATATATATATATATATATATATATATATATATATATATATATATATATATATATATATATATATATATATATATATATATATATATATATATATATATATGCCGTTCGTAGGCTAGTACACCAAGCAGGGATGAGAATATAATTAACTTGAAAACTCCCACACCTCCATCTGTCATCGGCCCAAGAGTAACACAATTATTATTTGCGATTTTGGCTTAAAAACCATACCACGGGTGGGGTTCGAACCTGCGGTCAGAGAGTCTCAAAACTCCAGACCGCCGCGTTTTGAGTCGAGCTTTAAGACTCTCTGACCGCGAGTTCAAACCCCACCCGTGGTATGGATTGTTTGCAATCGTGTCATTACGATTTCGTTAGTCATTTTCGCTTAAATAGCAAAGCCCTTCTTGCGGAATAAGGCAAGCGAAAATTTGAGTACACAATTTTAGAGGATCTGATTTACATTAAAATTAGATATTTTTGTTCTATACATTTATTTTTGTATTTTTAAAGAAATGGTAAAGAGAACTGAGATTGGACAGTTGATAACATTAGTAGTTTAGCCATAGTATCCATAGCCGCCATATCCTCGTCCGAAGCCTCCGAAGTCGCGGGCGAATCCCCCAAAACCACCAAAGCCTCCCAGGCCTCCATAGCCTCTCAAGTAACCAAGCTCAGCTTCAGGCTCAGCAGCAGCCTCAGCGACAGGCTCGGCACTCCTCTTTCCACGATAGAGTCCATAGCCTCCATAGCCTCCCCTGAACCCACCAAAACCTCCGAAACCTCTCCGGTAACCAGGCTCGGCATCTGGGGAAGGTGTGGCGCTTGCGGCAGCCAAGCACAATGTGGTGAGGAAGGCAAAGATGACCTGTTGAATTCACATTAATATTTATTTTAAAACTTATTATTTTAGTAAAGTTTTAAGTACTAGTGCGTCGTAAGGAGAAGTTACCAACTCATGGTGCAAGGTGTGAGCATACTTGTGTCTCATACAGGATCTTGCAACCCCTACTGTCAAGCAAAAGCGAGATACGGCGAAGTGCTGTAAGCTTCCTGGCTGCCTTGTTTGCAAGATTTGCAACATGGTTTTTCCATAGTCAGTTTGGAGTTAAATTTCACCCCAAGGATATCAACTTCTTCCCCAGATACAAACACCATCCAATTCATACTTACTACTTCACCTTCATTACCATCATGGTGCCTAGACACCATCATCATTTGTGTTTTCTCAGGTGCAAATGTTACTTGCCATCTGTTTCCCTAAGCTGATAGAGCTCTGAGCTGGTGATTGATGTAGCTTAGAGCAGCTGCCATTTCTTCTCTTGGATAAGTGTCAGTGTACAGTGGTCTTCAGATGCAGGTGATTCTGCGATAGGATGAAGGTCATTGAAGAAGACTTTCCATAACAATGGTCCAAGCACTCTTCCTTGTAGAACACTTGCCCCACTAGGACGCCTTGCTGATTCCGTTCCATTGAGAAGTACCCTTAGAGATCTACCATGAAAGTAATCACTGAGGAGACATACCACAGAGCTTGCAATTCCCAGAGCTTGCAGTTTTGCTAAAAGGCACTGGTGCCACACCCAGTCGAAAACACCAGCAATGACCAATGCTACCACACAACGGACTTTGGATTCATCCAGTGACTGACCTGCCTCAAGAGACAACCCAACATACTATAAACAATATGAACCTAGGGAACTAGGCTAAAAAATAATTTTTGAGCATCCACTGCCACGAGTGCCATCGCAGCATGCAACAAGCATAGCTCGCTAGGTTCATGTTGTTAGTAGAATCGATTAAGGAGTGGATCAGGTGCTACGTACGTTGTGTTGTCTCTTGAGGCGGGACAATGTGTCGTGGAGTCGAACCCTGGCCTGCCGCATTTTTGTTATATAATTCAGTACCACTTGTTTCGTGATTTCATTGATATATACTGTATATATCAATGAAATAGCCTCCATAGCCTCCCCTGAAGCCTCTGAAGCCTCCAAACCCACCAAAGCCTCCGAAACCTCTCCGGTAACCAGGCTCGGCATCTGGGGAAGGTGTGGCGCTTGCGGCAGCCAAGCACAATGTGGCCAGGACGGCAAAAATGACCTGTTGGATTCACATTAATATTTATTTTAAAACTTATTATTTTAGTAAAGTTTTAACTACTAGTGTGTCGTAAGGAGTAGTTACCAACGCATGGGGCAAAAAAACAGAGGAGTGTTTTGTAAATTACTTAATAGGTAAACAGTTACTAATGCTTTTCAACGTAGGTACATATACCTCATACATTTAGTTTAATATTTTTGAGAATTAGTTGTAAGGTCATGTTAGAAAGGATTCCTTCTGTTTTGGCCTATAGTTTAAACTTAACACAACTTTAGACAATTTTCCTGAAATAAAACTTAATAAATTAAAAATAGTGAGCTTTAAGCACTTTGAGTGTAAGAAAGCATAACTTACCAGGGAATTCATGGCTAAGAAAAATCTGTGTATCGACTGTGAAAAGCTGAAGGAAGCGCGTCCTTTTACCGCACACCAGCTAGACCAGATCACATGTTCTCACTGTCCATGCACATATTCAAGGACATTGACAACTTTTTATGATCTACATGCGTAAACGTTATCATCTCTCTCTCTCTCTCTCTCTCTCTCTCTCTCTCTCTCTCTCTTTTTTTTTTTTTTTTTTTTACACAGGGTTTGACAAGGTTAAGGATCCCTAGCTTTATTGACAGCTATATTACAGGTTAAGGATTCCTAACTTTATTGGCAAGCTAAGAGCTGTTACCTACATCAGCTCATTTGAAAGCATTTTTATTGTTATGAGACATACAAATACGGAACAGGATGAAGCTGGAGCCATCTGTGGGCCAGCATTTTCATTTGATCAACTGACTTTTTCTCGTTGACATCATTATGCTGCACGAATGTGTTCCATACTCGAGTCATCCTGGGTATGTATGATCTCAGATGGAGTGATGTTCTGGAGAAGGGTACAGCCAGAGTGAAGTTGCTGCTTTCTGCCCGTCTTGTGGCATAAGAGCTTGTTTCACGCTGTCCTCGAAGTGGATCCAAGTGTGGTATTTTGACAATATTGGCCTTGTACATAACAGTAAGACCACCCACATCCCTCCTATGTTGAAGGCTCTGCTGAAATGACAGATCTATCCAGGATGGGTCCAGGCGAGAGATGAGACGTCTTGCTCTGTTCTCTACTCTGTCAAGCAGTCGCAGATGAGAGGGGGGGGGGGAGGCAAACCAAGAAACTGGAGCATACTCTCTCTCTCTCTCTCTCTCTCTCTCTCTCTCTCTTTTTTTTTTTTTTTTTTTTTACACAGGGTTTGACAAGGTTAAGGATCCCTAGCTTTATTGACAGCTATTTACAGGTTAAGGATTCCTAACTTTATTGGCAAGCTAAGAGCTGTTACCTACATCAGCTCATTTGAAAGCATTTTTATTGTTATGAGACATACAAGTAGGAAACAGGATGAAGTTGGAGCCATCTGTGGGCCAGCATTTTCATTCGATCAACTGACTTTATCTCGTTGACATCATTATGCTGTACGAATGTGTTCCATACTCTAGTCATCCTGGGTATGTATGATCTCAGATGGAGTAATGTTCTGGAGAAGGGTACAGCCAGAGTGAAGTTGCTGCTTTCTGCCCGTCTTGTGGCATAAAAGCTTGTTTCACGCTGTCCTCGAAGTGGATCCAAGTGTGGTATTTTGACAATATTGGCCTTGTACATAACAGTAAGGCCACCCACATCCCTCCTATGTTGAAGGCTCTGCTGAAATGACAGATCTATCCAGGATGGGTCCAGGCGAGAGATGAGACGTCTTGCTCTGTTCTCTACTCTGTCAAGCAGTCGCAGATGAGAGGGGGGGGCAAGCAAACCAAGAAAGTGGAGCATACTTAAGGTGCGAGCGTACTTGTGCCTCGTACAGGATCTTGCAACCCCTACTGTTGTCAAGCAGATGGGAGATACGGCGAAGTGCTGTAAGCTTCCTGGCTGCCTTGTTTGCAAGATTTACAACATGGTTCTTCATGGTTAGTTTGGAGTCAAATTTCACCCCAAGGATATCAACTTCTTCTCCAGGTGCCAACATCCTCCCATTCATCCTTACTACTGCACCAGCATTACCATCATGGTGCCTAGAGACGATCATCATTTGCGTTTTCTCAGGTGCAAATGTTACTTGCCATCTATTTCCCCAAGCTGATATAGCTCTCAGCTGGTGATTGATGTAGCTTAGAGCAGCTGGCATTTCTTCTCTTGGATAAGTGAATGTCAGTGTACAGTCGTCTGCATATGCATGTGATTCTGGGATGAGATGAAGAAGGTCGTTGAAGTAGACATTCCATAACAATGGACCCAGCACGCTTCCTTGTGGAACACTTGCCCCAATAGGATGTCTTGCTGATTCCGTTCCATTGAGAACTACACTTAGAGATCTACCATGAAGGTAGTCACTGAGGAGACATAGCGTAGAGCCTGCAATTCCCAGTGCTTGAAGTTTTGCTAAGAGGCCCTGGTGCCACACCCGGTCGAAAGCACCAGCAATGTCCAGTGCTACCACACAGCTGGCTTTGGATTCATCCAGTGACTGGTGCCACTTAGTGGAGAGGTTTAACAACAGATCAGCAGCAGAGTAACCTTTCCTGAAGCCATATTGACGATCACAAAGTAGTGAGTGGTAGTCAAAAAACTCTGTCATTTGTCTTGAGATTATTGTCTCAAGGATCTTACCAGTGATTGACAGGAGTGACACTGGTCTGTAGTTGCCGATTTCTGCTCTGCTCTTCTTTTTGTGAACAGGGACTACATTCGCCTCTTTCCATAGAGAGGGCCATTTACACTGTACTAGCCAGTGCTGAAAGATGCGAGTTAGAGGTGCTGCTAGCTGGTCTGCACATCTTCATCTCTCTCTCTCTCTCTCTCTCTCTCTCTCTCTCTCTCTCTCTCTCTCTCTCTCTCTCTCTCTCTCTCTCTCTCTCTCTCTCTCTCTATCTATCTATCTATCTATCTCTCTATCTCTCTCTCTCTCTCTCTCTCTCTCTCTCTCTCTCTCTCTCTCTCTCTCTCTCTCTCTCTCTCTCTCTCTCTCTCTCTCTTCTCTTCTCTTTACGTACTCACCTGAGTGTAATCACCTACCTAGGTTTGCTGAAACTTCAGGCCCACACGACCGATCGTATCTATGCTACCGTTTGCTGTCACTTCTTGGTAAAGAGCGTTCCACTCACCCACCACACTAAGACTGAATAAAAAAACATTTATTGTTTCTGTGCCTCATGTGCGTTTTTTTTTCTTTTCTTACGGTCTGTTACCGCTGGCTCCATCTTTTTACATTTTAAAGAACCGGTGTGTGTGTGTGTTTTTTTTTTATCTTCTGAGTACTCTTTTTATGTTACAAATTTAGTCATATCTTCCGTATTACTTCCTTCTTCTATTGCAGTCAGCTTGAACATATTAAGCCTCTCTTCCTTCTTTATATCCTCTATTTTACATCTTTCTGCTTATCTTATCTTATCTTATCTTCTGCCAGAGACTCAATTCTTAGATTTCTGACGATAAAGATGATGAATTAGATACTTGTGCAAGCTCTCAGTATTTCTGTAGGCGTTTCGCCCTACAGTGATTTTATCAGTAAAATACATGGACATAATCTGAGGATTGTAGAATTAGTCTGTGCGGGTTATTTGTGTATAGTCTGTAGAGGTAATCTGTCCTTCAACATAGGAGCAGGTGATGAGCACTTCAGAAGAATATGAAGTATTTGGAATTATTCCATGTCTGCTGTCACCTTCAGTTCCTTACCTGATAGCATTAAGTTCCTTGAAGAATTAGACATTATTGCAACATTGTCTAATTCTTTAACTTGTCGGTTTTGTAAGTCATTTACATCATTAAGTTCCTTTCCGAATAATGTTTACCTCTTCTTTGGGCCGCCAAATATTCTGCTGCTGATCTCTTACAGCACAACTCTTAGCCAGATTATTAAGTACATTAGAACATGAGAATAGAGGAACACTGCAGCAGGCCTACCGGCAAATATTTCAAGTCTAGATCACTGACAAAATATTTTTCTAGCCCTTTCTCAAGGCAACCCGAGGAATAAGCTTTGATAACCTTGTTAACTCTTGAGCGAGTCCCACTCAGCTCCAACTCCTTCCACTCACGTAATTATCCCATCTATATATGAAGCTACTCTAGGTATTTTGTTTCACTGGCCCTACTAGGTAGATTGTTTGGCTCATCGACTCCTCTATTTCTATCCTTCATCCTTCTTAAACCTAAACTTACCTATTCTGAATCCATTATTTCGAGTTCCTCCTTTTAGAAATAACCTTATAGGCATGTCCTACTTCCACTTGCGAAGCCGAGTACCACTGCTTCACCTCACCTGTTTGCAGTACATAAACCCGCGGCTTCGCGCATTTGGAGAAGACTCGGGTCAGGACCTTTCCTAGCAAACCTACATGAACATGCACATGCACCTGCATACGCAGTACTATTTTCAAGACTGATGGACCGAACACTTCAGCTTCAGGCTGAGGAACTAATTAATTAAAAAACTTCACCTTCCACCGTTCTTCGCCACCTGCTGGACAAACGTTTTCAAAAAACTGATATCCAGATGTGTCACAAATATGTCATTTATTAACTTTTCATTTTTCTAAAACCATTTGAGCAAGACAATGTAGGTTAAGGGCTCTCAATTTATTTTCTCATAAAACATTTCTAATGTAGTGTATTAATTTTGTCATTCTTCTGAGATGCATAATCCAAGTGAGGTTTTACTAATGATGAAAAGAGCTGCAGTATAAGCTCTGTGCCACTGTTCATTATGCTGCTTTACTTTAATCCCAGTATTCTGTTAGCTTTATTACTCACACTTAGGTTATAAAACATCTATTTTTAAAGCTACCCAAGGCAGTAGATTTGACGACTGATATGTTTCTCGTTTCTTATGTTCATTAATAATTGGTCCACCACTGGCCCTTAAAAAAGATTTGGCACTGACCACTTCAGTCATTATTTTACCTCGCATATCAAGGTCAGTCCACGCTTTGCTTACTTCCTCAGGTCAATGAAGTCAGATAAACGTTGACTTTACTGACCTTCACTACTAATAGAGATAGTATAATTATTATTATTATTATTATTATTATTATTATTATTATCATTATTATTATTATTATAACTGGATCACTAAACATGTAAGGGTATACAGCACCTAGGAAATGGATGGCAATCAGAATTTACATAAGGAAATGGAGGGTAGCTGCAATTCCCTGGAGCAAGAGTCCCATACCAGTTGAAATGGTTTATTGCCAATGGAGAAAAAGTCCAAGTTGCAGAATCTTTAACTGGGATGCTTTGTAATCAAGTCATGACTTACCAAGAGTTTTATCTGTAACTTGTATCTTTGTATTGCATAAATGATAATATTCGATACTAACAAGTTGATGAATAAGGCACATGAGTAACACTCGGGTTTTTTATTACCGATCCTTTTCTCCCCTTCCCCACAGCAGGCTTTTTCGGTCTGATACTGACGAATATAACTCTGGCTGAGGGACTGTTCACCTCAAAATCATGTCTACTGTCTCTAGTGTTATATTCGACTGAAGAAGCCTTCTCTGCAGGCAAAACTTGTCCTTCGTCATTATGCAGCTCTCTTACAAGCATCAAGTTACAAGTATTAGCAGTGTGGGTAACTATGGTAGTTAACTCTGCCGAGCTTCATCAACCACCTCATCCTTGTGGAAAGAAAAAATACTGAGGGTTATGTTAAGATTTCTCGCTACCAGGGACTTTATCATTTCACTTCATTATTTGATAACGTTCCTGGTTGTCGAGAAATCTTCTCAATTCGAGGATCTGATTTACATCACTCAAAATTAATACTTTTGCTCTGAATATTTATTTTAGTATTTTAAAAAAATGGTAATGTGCACAATTGATAAGAGGAGTAGTTTAGCCATAGTATCCATAGCTGCCATATCCTCGTCCGAAGCCTCCGAATCCGCGGCCGAATCCTCCAAACCCTCCAAAGCCGCCCAGGCCTCCATAGCCTCTCAAGTAACCAGGATCAGCTTCAGGCTCAGCAGCAGCCTCAGCAATAGGCTCAGCGCTCCTCTTTCCACGATATCCATAGCCTCCATATCCTCCTCTCAAGCCTCCAAAACCTCCGAAGCCTCCAAAGCCTCTAAAGCCACCAAAACCTCCGAAGCCTCCCCGGTAACCAGGCTCGGCATCTGGGGAAGGTGCAGCGCTTGTGGCAGCCAAGCAGAATGTGGCCAAGACGGCAACAGTGACCTGTTGGATTGACATGAACATTTACTTTATATCTTATTTTAATTATCTTTTAAGTACTAGTCTTTCGTGACGATAAGTTGTCAAATCACAGTGAAAAAAGCAGAGGAGTGTTTATAGAAAATATAATTACTTGGCCAAAAGTTTCTTCTGCTTGTCAACATAGGTACATACACCTCACTTATTTATTTTAATATTTTTAAAGAGTTTCGCTTCCTTAAAAAGCCAGAGAAAAACAAATATAATTCACAACTGTAGTAATGACTGGTTTATACATAGAAATTAATTATGCTGAAAACATTGTCAATATTGACTAATGGATATAGCTCATGAGAATATATTCTAAGTTGGCGTTAAGCCTATCCCTAACACAAATGTAGAAAAATTGTTCTTACTGTATACTTCCACTAAAAAAAATTATTTTTTTTATCTATTACTGGGAACTACTTGAGATAGATGCTGTAACTTACAAGGGAGTTCATGGCTCAAGAGTATGTGACGAATGTGAGAACCTGGAGGAAGGGCTTCCTTTTATATCACGTTGGAATAAGACCCGCCCACACTGTCACTGTTCCTGCATTTTCAAGGACATGACACTTCGCTCTCTCTCTCTCTCTCTCTCTCTGTCTGTCTCTCTCTCTCTCTCTCTCTCTCTCTCTCTCTCTCTCTCTGTCTCTCTCTCTCTCTCTCTCTCTCTCTCTCTCTCTCTCTCTCTCTGTAATTTTTTTACACAGGGTTTGACAAGGTTAAGGATCCCTAGTTTCATTGACAAGCTATTTACAGGTTAAGGATTCCTAACTTTATTTACAAGCTAGAAGCTGTTACCTACATCAGCTCATTTGAAAGCATTTTTATTGTTATGAGACATACAAGTAGGGAACAGGATGAAGTTGGAGCCATCTGTGGGCCAGCATTTTCAACTGATCAACTGACGTTATCTCGTTGACATCATTATGCTGTACGAATATGTTACATACTCGAGTCATCCTGGGTATATATGATCTCAGATGGAGTGATGTTCTTGAGAAGGGTACAGCCAGAGTGAAGTTGCTGTTTTCTGCCCATCTTGTGGTATAAAAGCTTGTTTCACGCTGTCCTCGAAGTGGATCCAAGTGTGGTACTTTGACAATATTGGCCTTCTACATAACAGTAAGGCCACCCATACCCCTCCTGTGTTGAAGGCTCTGCTGAAATGACAAATCTATCCAGGATGGGCCCAGGCAAGAGATGAGACCCCTTGCTCTGTTCTCCACTCTGTCAAGCAGTCACAGATGAGAGGGGGGGGGGGCAGGCGAACCAAGAAAGTGGAGAGTACTCAAGGCGTGAGCGTACTTGTGCCTCGTACAAGATCTTGCAAACCCTGCTGTCAAGCAGATGCGAGATACGGCAAAGTGCTGTAAGTTTCCTGGCCGCCTTGTTTACAAGATTTGCAACGTGGTTTTTCTTGGTCAGTTTGGAGTCGAATTTACCCCATGGATATCAACTTCTTCCCCAGGTGCCAACACTCTCCCATTCATCCTTACTACTGCACTGGCATTACCATCATGGTGCCTAGAGATCCTCATCATTTGTGTTCTCTCAGGTGCAAATGTTCCTTGCCATCTATTTCCCCAAGCTGATATAGCTCTTAGCTTGTGATTGATGTAGCTTAGAGCAGCTGGCATTTCTTCTCTTGGATAAGTGAATGTCAGTGTACAGTCATCTGCATATGCATGTGATTCTGGGATGAGATGAAGAAGGTCGTTGAAGTAAACATTCTATAACAATGGTCCCAGCACGCTTCCTTGTGGAACGCTTGCCCCAATAGGATGTCTTGCTGATTCTCTCTCTCTCTCTCTCTCTCTCTCTCTCTCTCTCTCTCTCTCTCAATCTCTGTCTCTCTGTCTCTCTGTCTATCTCTCTCTCTTTTTTTTTACACAGGGTTTGACAAGGTTAGGTTAAGGATCCCTAGCTTTATTGACAAGCTATTTACAGGTTAAGGATTCCCAACTTTATTGACAAGCTAGGAGCTGTTACCTACATAAGCTCATTCGAAAGCATTTTTAGTGTTATGAAACATACAAGTAGGGAACAGGATGAAGATGGAGCCATCTGTGGGCCAGCATTTTCATCTGATCAACTGACTTTATCTCGTTGACATCATAATACTGAACGAATGTGTTCCAGACTCGAGTCATCCTGGGGATAAATGATCTTAGATGAAGTAATGTTCTGGAGAAGGGTAGAGCCAGAACTAAGCTGCTGCTTTCTTCCCGTCTTGTAGTATAGAAACTTGCCTCACGCTCTCCTCGAAATGGATCCAAGTGTGGTACTTTTACAATATTGCCCTTGTACATAAGAGTAAGGCCACCCACATCCCACCTGTATTGAAGGCTCTGCTGAAATTACAGATCTATCCAGAATTGGTCAAAGCGAGAGATGAGACGTCTTGCTCTGTTCTCTACTCTGTCAAGCAGTCGCAGATGAGAAGGGAGGCAAGCGAACCAAGAAAGTGGAGCATACTCAAGGCGTGAGAGTACTTGTGCCTCGTACAAGATCTTGCAAACCCTGCTGTCAAGCAGATGCGAGATACGGCGAAGTGCTGTAAGTTTCCTGTCTGCCATGCTTGCAAGATTTGCAACGTGGTTTTTCATGGTCCGTTTGGAGTCAAATTTCACCCCATGGATATCAACCTTTTCCCCAGGTGCCAACACTCTCCCATTCATCCTTACTAGTGCACTGGCATTACCATCATGGTGCCTAGAGATCCTCATCATTTGTGTTTTCTCAGGTGCAAATGTTACTTGCCATCTATTTCCCCCAGCTGATATAACTCTGAGCTGGTGATTGATGTAGCTTAAAGCAGCTGCATTTCTTCTCTTGGATAAATGAATGTCAGTTTACAGTCGTCTGCGTATGCATGGGATTCTGGGATGAGATGAAGAAGGTCATTGAAGAGGCCCTGGTGCCACACCCGGTCGAAAGCACCAGCAATGTCAAGTGCTACCACAGACCTGACTTTGGATTCCTCCAGTGACTGGTGCCACTTAGTTGCCTTGAGATTATTGTCTCCAGGAACTTGCCAGTGATTGACAGGAGTGACACTGGTCTATAGTTGTTGATTTCTGCTCTTTTCTACTTTTTGTGAACAGGGACTACATTTTCCTCTTTCCACAGAGAAGGCCATTTACACTGTACTAGGCAGTGCTGAAAGATGCTGGTTAGAAGTGCTGCTAGCTGGTCTGCACATCTTCTCAGCAATCTTGGGCTCAACTTGTCTCGGCCCACAGCCTTTTCTTGGTCAAGTGATTTAAGAAGGAAGTGCACCTTATTGTTACAGCTGCCAGTTTTGACACAGTTCTTGCAGCTAGCCAAGGAGGGTCCCTCGCTGGATCAGGAACTTGCATTTTGGTAGCAAACTGTTCGGCAAAGAGGTCCACTTTCTCTTGACTACTAGTAGAAGTGGTCCCATCCTGTCGATTTAGAGGTGGAATGAGTTCATCAGGCAGATAACCTTGTCTGTCCTTGACAAGGGACCACCAGGTATGGAGCATACCCTACCTGATACTAGCTTTCTTTTTCTATCCATCTCCCATTTAGCGATGGCCCACTTTTAAAGGTCACCATATGCCTACAGGCTTGCCTGTGCAAGTTCCTGTTATAGGTGGTAGGATGTCTCTTATACTTTTGCCATGCCTTGTACTTAGGAGTAGCAGCCTCTCTACAACGAAAGCCAAACCAAGGCTGATCTGTAGGCTTCGTTACATATTGCCGGTGAGGAATGTGTTCTTGTTGATTAAGGATGTGTCCAGTGAAGGCTTTCACTTGGTTGTCAATATCCCCATGGAGAAGAGCATTCCAATTGGTGGTGGCAAGCTCAGAGTATAGGGCTAGACAATTACCTCTTTCTCATAACCAGGTTGTGCGTGTGGACTCCTCACCTCGTTCTTTTGGGATCTTAAGTGTCGTAAAAGCAGCCTTGTGGTCAGACGATCCAACGTAGCCGAGGGATTGACAAGTGACTATACCTTCTGCTAGATCGCTCACTACTGGGTCAAAGGAGGAACCAGAGATGTGAGTAGGGAAATCAACAAAGTTTCTCATGTCAAATATTGCAAGAAGGTCATCAAAGTTACTCTTTATAAGGTGTTGGTTGAGGTCACCAACAATTAAGACATGTTGACAGTTGTATTGTAGCAGAAGGGAGTCCACATTTTCCATTAGGAAGTTGATGGGATCTGCATGAGGTCTGTTCATTGCACATGATAGTACAGAGGTACTAGTGTTTATGCATAGCTTGAAGAACATTATTTCAAGATGAGTAGAGATGGCAACATCAATGTGCTGGGCATGTACACTTTTAGAGAGGTACACAGCAACACCTCCTCTTTGCCCTTGCCTGTCCCTTCTCATCCATGAAGTATAGCCAGCAATTCTTGCAAAATTTTCTGGAGTCCTGTCGTCCAAAAATGTTTCAACAACAGCTATCATGTCGGGACGTCGAGTGTTCACAAAACTGTGTGTGAGCTCTCCAACATTAATAATGAAATGTGTAATGTTGGTGTGAAGGCTTACTCAGCCCTGTAACAACTTCAGACAGTATTACCAAGGCTGGATCCTCCTCAGGAAAATTAATGAATAGAAAAGGAAATAATAATTCACAAAGATAAACACTTTATTATTTAGTAATGCAAAATGAAAAATGAAATTAAAAAATGACATTTAAATTCAACGCTAATATGTACAGTTATACTGGAGTGTCTGGTGGAGGTTGACACAGTCTTCTAGAAATTGTAGCCGTTACTGATGATGTGGGAGAGTCACAGGTGTTGGTGACAGCCCAACGACTAGTTCTTCACAGAGTCTATAGCCTTGAATAGTCAGTCCAGATGACAGGAACGCAGGTTCTTTACCACTTCGAAGATAAAAGGCAGTAGTCTGCGGTTTACTGTAAGTAATCAGGTAGGTAGATCAATAAGTGACGTCTCATGACCTTTTCAGTCCGTGTCCTTCAGCACTTCGTTAGTTGGCAGATGACCCGAGCTGTCATTCCAAGCTGGAAAGAGACACAGATTACCCACTGCTTAAGAAATCACTCTCCATGATAAATACTGTATTTAAAAGCAATGGTGATTATCTAAACATCTAACATGGAGATAAAGGCTGAAAGGACTAAGTTTATTATTGGTCAAAAGTGAGGCTTTCAACCAATATGTTCACTAGAATAGGAGCAGAAGCTTTTACTTACAGTTGTGCCGGGAGCTGTGAGTCAAGTGATTACTGTAAAGTAAAAGGACACAAGTGCAACTAATGTGACATTTTATTGTGGCAACGTTTCGCTCTCCAGGAGCTTTATCAAGCTTGATAAAGCTCCTGGAGAGCGAAACGTTGCCACAATAAAATGTCACATTAGTTGCACTTGTGTCCTTTTACTTTACATATTGTCGGTAATTCTACCAACTTTATTACAAGTGATTACTGTTTGGTCTGAGCCCCACACGTCACCTTTCAGGATGGGGAAAAATGGGGGGAGGGGAGAGCGGGAGCTAGACTGACACTACCTTAACAAGCAGCCGGCAATCAAACTATCGTTGCCATATACTCGCTCGCTACTTCTATCTGTTGAACTTTTCCTTCACAGTTGGCCTACAGGATGCTGATAGACTGGCTCCTCATGATGTGGTCAGCTTGAGGTGGTGGGTGTGTAAGGCATGTAAGGTGCCTGTCCTCGAGAGAAGTAAGGCACTGAGGCAGCTGCAGGGATGTAAGTCTGTGGTCTTGTATAAGGTACAATACCATCTGCTGGGCTGAGATAGGAGTAGTTGAGTGGTTGTCGTGTGAGTGTATTCGCCAATTCAGAGATCTTGCTGGTTTGTTCTGAGAACAGGTCTCTAAACAGGTGGTCCTGTCTATCAAGTTCCTTTTTCTTCCGACACTGGTCCTCCTCTCTCTCTCTCTCTCTATCCCTCTTTCTCTCTCTCTCTCTCTCTTTCTCTCTCTCTCTCTCTCTCTCTCTCTCTCTCTCTCTCTCTCTCTCTCTCTCTCTCTCTCTCTCTCTCTCTCTCTCTCTCTCTCTCTCTCTCTCTCTCTAAGTAAGTAAGTAAGTTTATTCAGGTATACATACACTTATCAACAATGGTTATAAATGACCATAATTTTTAAAGGGGTGGACCGGTAAGCCAGGCGAAGGCCTCGGTCAGATGACCAAAAGCTCCAAAGGCGGGTCATCATCTGACTAAGACCCGCGTCAGGAAACATTTGTCCTTTTTCCTGACGAAGCTTACCTAACCCAACCTTCAGGTATACACAAATACAGTTACATAGAATTATCATACATAGCAGCATATGTGTAGAGAACGTAGGATAACCCAAAAAAGTCAGACAGAGTGACTTATTTCCATTGGGGTCTCTGTCTCTCTCTCTCTCTCTCTCTCTCTCTCTCTCTCTCTCTCTCTCTCTCTCTCTCTCTCTCTCTCTCTCTCTCTCTCTCTCTTTCTCTCTCTCTCTCTCCCTTAATATACAGATATATATTCTATTTTCCAAACCTGGGTTCGAACCCTGCTGACCGGGATCTTTCTCTTAATATACCTCAACATGTATCTGCCTGGTGCATTGATATAGTATCGCCTGTGATCATCACATAAACGAGTGCAATGATATAGCTGGAAACCATTCCTAAGGCTCAGTGGTGCTCCCCTGCAATAGAAAGAAACATTGCTTATTATCAGATTACCTAGCGTTATGAGGCATCTGTGGCTGAGTGATCTAAGGCATCATGTACTTAACTATGTTATCTTTCAAAGATACGTTCGAATCCTGCTGATCATTATATTTCTCTGTATATACCTCAAATTGTTCGTGTGTGTTTCATTTACCAAACTGAGACAGGCAAGGTTTCGACTCCACGACACATTGTCCCGCCTCAAGCAGCAGCATAATGTACATGTCACCTTATCCACTCAGCCATCTATCCTACAAAGATCACGCAACCACCAGAGCTAGGTGTTGTTCGTGATCTGAGGACACTCGAGGCAGTAGTATGTTCAAGAATTAATTTCAGCCTCCTCCTGTTTGAATACCCGCCTCCACAAGCAGTCTATACAGCAATGAAAACACGAAACATCTCGTTTTGAATCATTTACCAAACTGCGGCAGGCCAGGTTTCGACCCCCACGACACATTGTCCCTCCTCAAGAGACAACATAATGTGCATGTCACTTTATCCACTCAGCTATCGATCCTACAAAGATCACGCACCCAGCAGAGTTAAGTGTTGTTCGTGTAGAAATAATGACATTATTATTATTATTATTATTATTATTATTATTATTATTATTATTATTATTATTATTATTATTATTATTATTAAAGAACATAAAGTTTATTTAGATTATAATTAAATGAAGTTAACACTTTTACTTATTTCTAATCATGCCTAGCTGACATCAGTGACATACTACTACATAGAAATCCGCTTTTTATGCAGAGCATTTCCTGCAAAGTAAGTCAGTTTTGTCCCAGGATGCGACCCACACCAGTCGTGGATTCACTTATCGGATTGCGCAGCGACAAAAATACATCTAGTTTGATTTCTTGCTGGGCATTTCTTTTAGAAATTCCGCACCCAACAAATTAGCGTTCATTCCTTTATCTCTCTCTATCAACTTTTCTGTCTGCAGGATATTATTGTTATGCAACAATTGTCATGAATGCTCGAAGCATAATATCGTTAGAATTGAGTGATAGAGAATGAACGAGTGATTGGAGCAGAAGTACACCAGTTGATGAGTCTACCACCACCTCTATCCCAACCGTCTCCCTTCCATGGCTTACTTGTGTCATTCTCACCAGTTTACTCAATCATTATATTGTTTTTAGCATCATTATAATTACTACTGTTAGTATTATTATTGTTATTCTTATTATTGTTTTTGTAATTATTTTATTATAGTTTTCATTATTATTATTATTTGTAGTAGTAGTAGAAGTAGTAGTAGTAGTAGTAGTAGTAGTAGTAGTAGTAGTAGTAGTAGTAGTAGTAGTAGTAGTATAGTAGTAGTAAAAGTAGTATGTTTTGAAGAGTTTTTATTTAATCCAACTTTATTCTCTTACTGTGTGTAACTATTTTCATTTAATTTTAACTGCAATAATTTTAATTGTAATAATTTTAACTACAATCTTTTTAATTATAATCATTTTAACTAAGACTCTTATTACTTATTTTCTGTTGTGATTGTATTTTTCACATATAGTGATAGTTGATTGTTCTTGGTCATTGACATTAATTTACACTTTATTAGCACCGTTGTAAAAAAAAAGTTTTATGCAATGATGAATCCATTTTAATTAATATTTTTTTCTGCAGTTGAGAGTATTGAAAAGTATCGCTAAGTACTAGCAGTAATACAGTAACCAGTTTATTTAGTTTTTCTCTTTCATGACAATCTTGCAACTTAAAACACTTATTTTCTTTAGTTATGAACGTTAACAATTCTTCCTGTAATAACTTTCCCATAGATACAAAATTCGGTACAAAATTCAGCTATTTACAATTTCCTGTTTGCCATTTACACATTGCATTCCTTTTTCAGATGTCAAAGAAAAATAGGTATATTACATAAAAAAAAACTGACATGTAATACATCGTTTCTCCATTGGCTGTATGGAACATTAGTGCAATGCAAATTAGTATTTATTCAACCCAGGAAGAAATTTGGTAAAAATGGAAACTAATGAGATTTTTAAGGAGCGAGTTCTTCAGTAAAGTTAATTAAGGTCGAGCATTAATAATTCTTCAGTCAGGAATTTTATGTGAAAATATATTCTTGGAGTAAAAAATCAGACATTGCTCCAATAAAATCTTGATACAATCAATACTAGAATTTCTGATTTTATAAAATGAAGGAGTTTTTACTAGACAGGCCTGAAAGGAACGTGTTGTTTATAAGTATCGTGTTGTAAATTTTTTTCTTGAAGTTTCCATATATCATGGAGAGCCATTACATTATTTTGGTCATCATATATACAATCTGGAATGTTTCAACACTTGGAGGATCTGAGTTACAACAATAAAAATAAATATTTTTGCTCTGTATGTTTATTTTTGTATTTTTAAAAAAAATGGTAAAGAGAACTGAGAGTGGACAGTTGATAACAGAAATAGTTTATCCATAGTATCCTCGTCCGAAGCCTCCGAAGCCGCGGCCGAATCCTCCAAAACCTCCAAAGCCGCCCAGGCCTCCATAGCCTCTCAAGTAACCAGGATCAGCTTCAGGCTCAGCAGCAGCCTCAGCAACAGGCTCAGCGCTCCTCTTTCCACGATATCCATAGCCTCCATATCCTCCCCTAAAGCCTCCAAAGCCTCCGAAGCCTCCGAAGCCTCTATGGCCTCCAAAGCCTCCAAAACCTCCGAAACCTCCTAGGTAACCAGGCTCGGCATCTGGGGAAGGTGCAGCGCTTGTGGTAGCCAAGCAGAATGTGGCCAAGACGGCAACAATGACCTGTTGGATTGACATAAATATTTATTTTAAATATTGAAATAAATATTTATTTTAAAACTTATTATTGTAGTAATATTTTAAGTACTAGTCCTTAGTAAGGACAACTTACCAACTCATAGTACAAAAAGCAGAGGAGTGTTTTGTAGATTACTTATTGGGTAAAGAGTTATTACCGCTTTTCAACATAGGTACATATACCTCACTCACTTAGGTTAATATCTTTTAAGTATTACATTTTATCAAAAGGTCAATAAAAATTAAATAGAATATCTTACTAGAGGAATGACTGGCCTATACACAGATGTTTTATATATAAATATATATATATATATATATATATATATATATATATATATATATATATATATATATATATATATATATATATATATATGTATATATATATATATATATATATATATATATATATATATATACATATATATATATATATATATATATATATATATATATATATATATATATATATATATATATATATATATATATATATATATATATATATATATATATATATATATATATATAGAAAACTTAAATGCCTCTGACTTTAGTTGTAGGGTCTTATTCGAAAGGATTCCATCTGTCTTGGCCTTAAGTTCAAATTTTACACAGATTTAGACAATTTTTTCCTGAAGTAAAACTTAATGCATTTAACAACTGTGAGCATGGAGCACTTTGAGCGTAAGAAAGTGTAACTTACCAGGGAGTTCATGGCTCAGACGGATCTGAGTATCGACTGTGAGAAGCTGAAGATAGCGTGTCCTTTTATACCACACAGGAGCTAGACCCGCCCACATGTTCCTCTATATATTCAAGGACATTGACAACTTTTTTATGATTTCCATGCGTAAACGCTATCATCTCTCTCTCTCTCTCTCTCTCTCTCTCTCTCTCTCTCTCTCTCTCTCTCTCTCTCTCTCTCTCTCTCTCTCTCTCTCTCTCTCTCTCTCTCTCTCTCTCTCTCTCTCTCTCTCTCTCTCTCTCTCTTTTCTGTTCACGTGCTCACCTGAGTGTAATCACCTACCTGGGTGTTTGCTGGAACTTGAGGCCCACACGACCGATTGTATCTATGCTACCGTTTGCTGTCATGTCTTGATAAAGAGCGTTCCACTCATCCACCACACTAAGACTGAATAAAAAACACTTATTGTTTCTGTGCCTCACATACGTTTTTTGTTTTCCTGCCATATCTCTTACCACTGGCTCCATCTTTTTGCATGTCAAAATGCCAGTGTGTTTGTTTTTTTGTTTTTTTTTCTCTCTCTTCTGAGTACTCTTTTTATGTTACAAATTTAGTCATATCTTCCCTCTTCCTTCTTTCTTCTAGTGCAGTCAGCTTGAGCATATTAAGCCTGTCTTCCTTCTTTATATCCCTTATTTTACATCTTTCTGCCAGAGCCTCAGTTCTTAGATTACTGACGATGAAGATGATGAATTAGATACTTGTGCAAGAGCTCAGTATCTCTGTAGACGTTTCGCCCTCCAGTGACTTTATCAGTATAATACATGGATATAATCTGAGGACTGAAGAATTAATCTGCAGAGGTAATTTGTCCATCAATTTAGGAGCAGGTGGTGAGCACTTTAGAAGAATATGAAGTATTTGGAATTATTGCATATCCACTGTCACCTTCAGTTCTTTACCTGATAGCATTAAGTTCCTTCAAGAATTAGACATTTTTGCAACATTGTCTAATTCTTTAACTTGTCGGTTTTGTAAATCATTTACATCATTAAGTTCCTTTCCGAACAATGTTTACCTCTTGTTTGGGCCGCCATATATTCTGCTGCTGATCTCTTACAGCACAACTCTTAGCCAGATTATTAAGTACATTAGAACATGAGAATAGAGGAACACTGCAGCAGGCCTACCGGCCAGTATTTCAAGTCCAAATCCACTGACAAAATAATTTTCAGGCCCATTCTCAAGGCAACCAGAGGAATAAGTTTTGATAACCTTGTTAACTCTTGTGCGAGTCCCACTCAGATTTAACTCCTTCCATTCACGTAAATATCCCATCTATATGAGAAGCTACTCTAGGTGGCTCATCAACTACATCCTACATCCTTTTTAAACCTAAACTTATCTAATTTAAATCCATTATTTCGAGTTCCTCCTTTCAGAAATAACCATATAGTCATGTCCTACTTTCACTAGTGACGCCGAGTACCACTGCTTCACCTCACTTGTTCGGAGTACATAAGCCCCCGGCTTCGCGCATATGGAAAAGACTCGGGTCAGGACCCTTCCTAGCAAACCTACATGAACATGCAAATGTACATGCATACGCAGTACTATTTTCAAGACTGATGGACCGAACATTTCAACTCCAGGCTGAGGGACTGATTACCTCGAAAACCTCACCTTCCACCGTTCTTCGCCACCTGCTGGACAAACGTTTTCAAAAAATTGATATCCAGGTGTGTCACAAGTGTTTTATTTATCAACTTTCCGTTATTATAAAGCCATTTATACAAGACAATGTAGGTTAAGAGCTCTGTTATTTTCACATAAAAGATTTATAATGCATTGGATTAATTTTGTCATTCTTCTGAGCTACATAATCCAAGTGGGGTTTTACTAATGATGAATACAGCTTTGTACCCCTGTTGATTATGCTGCTTGGTTTTAATCCCAGTAATCTCTTAACTTTATTACTCACGCTTAGGCTATAAAACATCAATTTTGAAAGCTACCCAAGGAAGTAGATTTGACAACTAACCTCACATCAATATACTCACTGTACATAGAATAATCCTCACCCATTGTGCAGGAGAAACGTTGTTAACAAAGCACTTGTGTCTCTGTTTCAATCGTTTCTCTCAAAGGATCTGCCTAGCATGGGCCATTCGGCCAACTGATATGTTTCTTGTTTCTTATGTTCATTAAAAACTGGTCCACCGCCGGCCCTTAAAAAAGATTTAGCACTGACCACTTCAGTCACTATTTTACCTCGCATATCAAGGTCAGTCCACGCTTTGCTTACTACCTCAGGTCAATAAAGTCAGATAAACGTTGGCTTTACTGACCTTCATTACCAATAGTTATAGTATTTTTATTATAATTATTATTATTATTATTATTATTATTATTATTATTATTATTATTATTATTATTAGAATTATTATTACATCTGGATCACTAAACATGTAAGGGTATACAGCACCTTGGAAATGGGTGGCAATCAGAATTTATATAAGGAAATGGAGGGTAGCTGCAATTCCCTGGAGCAAGAGTCCCATACCAGTTGAAATTGCTTATTGCCAATTGATAAAAAGTCCAAGTTGCAGAATCTTTAACTGGGACGTTTTGCAATCAGGTCATGACTTACCAAGAGCTTCATCTGTAACTTGTATCTTTGTATTGTATAAATGATAATATTCGATACTAACAAGTTGATGAATAAGGCACATGAGTAACACTCGGGTTTTTTTATTACCGATCCTTTTCTCCCCTTCCCCACAGCAGGCTTTTTCGGTCTGATACTAACGAATATAACTCTGGCTGAGGGACTGTTCACCTCAAAATCATGTCTACTGTCTCTAGTGTTATACTCGACTGAAGAAGTTTTCTCTGCAGGCAAAACTTGTCCTTTGTCATTATGCAGCTCTCTTACAAGCATCAAGTTACAAGTATTAGCAGTGTGGGTAACTGTGGTAGTTAACTCTGCCGAGCTTATCAACCACCTCATCCTTGTGGAAAGAAAAAATACTGAGGGTTATGTTAAGATTTCTCGCTACCAGGGACTTTATCATTTCACTTCATTATTTGATAACGTTCCTGGTTGTCGAGAAATCTTCTCAATTCGAGGATCTGATTTACATCACTCAAAATTAATACTTTTGCTCTGTATATTTATTTTAGTATTTTAAAAAAATGGTAATGTGGACAATTGATAAGAGGAGTAGTTTAGCCATAGTATCCATAGCTGCCATATCCTCGTCCGAAGCCTCCGAATCCGCGGCCGAATCCTCCAAACCCTCCAAAGCCGCCCAGGCCTCCATAGCCTCTCAAGTAACCAGGATCAGCTTCAGGCTCAGCAGCAGCCTCAGCAATAGGCTCAGCGCTCCTCCACGATATCCATAGCCTCCATATCCTCCTCTCAAGCCTCCAAAACCTCCGAAGCCTCCAAAGCCTCTAAAGCCACCAAAACCTCCGAAGCCTCCCCGGTAACCAGGCTCGGCATCTGGGGAAGGTGCAGCGCTTGTGGCAGCCAAGCAGAATGCGGCCAAGACGGCAACAGTGACCTGTTGGATTGACATGAACATTTACTTTATATCTTATTTTAATTATCTTTTAAGTACTAGTCTTTCGTGACGATAAGTTGTCAAATCACAGTGAAAAAGCAGAGGAGTGTTTATAGAAAATATAATTACTTGGCCAAAAGTTTCTTCTGCTTGTCAACATAGGTACATACACCTCACTTATTTATTTTAATATTTTTAAAGAGTTTCGCTTCCTTAAAAAGCCAGAGAAAAACAAATATAATTCACAACTGTAGTAATGACTGGTTTATACATAGAAATTAATTATGCTGAAAACATTGTCAATATTGACTAATGGATATAGCTCATGAGAATATATTCTAAGTTGGCGTTAAGCCTATCCCTAACACAAATGTAGAAAAATTGTTCTTACTGTATACTTCCACTTAAAAAAATTATTTTTTTTATCTATTACTGGGAACTACTTGAGTTAGATGCTGTAACTTACAAGGGAGTTCATGGCTCAAGAGTATGTGACGAATGTGAGAAGCTGGAGGAAGGGCTTCCTTTTATATCACTTTGGAATAAGACCCGCCCACACTGTCACTGTTCCTGCATTTTCAAGGACATGACACTTCGCTCTCTCTCTCTCTCTCTCTCTCTCTCTCTCTCTCTCTCTCTCTCTCTCTCTCTCTCTCTCTCTCTCTCTCTCTCTCTCTCTCTCTCTCTCTCTCTCTCTCTCTCTCTCTCTCTCTCTCTCTCTCTCTCTCTCTCTCTCTCTCTCTAATTTTTTTTACACAGGGTTTGACAAGGTTAAGGATCACTTGTTCATTGACAAGCTATTTACAGGTTAAGGATTCCTAACTTTATTTACAAGCTAGAAGCTGTTACCTACATCAGCTCATTTGAAAGCATTTTTATTGTTATGAGACATACAAGTAGGGAACAGGATGAAGTTGGAGCCATCTGTGGGCCAGCATTTTCAACTGATCAACTGACGTTATCTCGTTGACATCATTATGCTGTACGAATATGTTACATACTCGAGTCATCCTGGGTATATATGATCTCAGATGGAGTGATGTTCTTGAGAAGGGTACAGCCAGAGTGAAGTTGCTGTTTTCTGCCCATCTTGTGGTATAAAAGCTTGTTTCACGCTGTCCTCGAAGTGGATCCAAGTGTGGTACTTTGACAATATTGGCCTTCTACATAACAGTAAGGCCACCCATACCCCTCCTGTGTTGAAGGCTCTGCTGAAATGACAAATCTATCCAGGATGGGCCCAGGCAAGAGATGAGACCCCTTGCTCTGTTCTCCACTCTGTCAAGCAGTCACAGATGAGAGGGGGGGGGGGGGCAGGCGAACCAAGAAAGTGGAGAGTACTCAAGGCGTGAGCGTACTTGTGCCTCGTACAAGATCTTGCAAACCCTGCTGTCAAGCAGATGCGAGATACGGCAAAGTGCTGTAAGAGTCCTGGCCGCCTTGTTTACAAGATTTGCAACGTGGTTTTTCTTGGTCAGTTTGGAGTCGAATTTACCCCATGGATATCAACTTCTTCCCCAGGTGCCAACACTCTCCCATTCATCCTTACTACTGCACTGGCATTACCATCATGGTGCCTAGAGATCCTCATCATTTGTGTTCTCTCAGGTGCAAATGTTCCTTGCCATCTATTTCCCCAAGCTGATATAGCTCTTAGCTTGTGATTGATGTAGCTTAGAGCAGCTGGCATTTCTTCTCTTGGATAAGTGAATGTCAGTGTACAGTCATCTGCATATGCATGTGATTCTGGGATGAGATGAAGAAGGTCGTTGAAGTAAACATTCTATAACAATGGTCCCAGCACGCTTCCTTGTGGAACGCTTGCCCCAATAGGATGTCTTGCTGATTCTCTCTCTCTCTCTCTCTCTCTCTCTCTCTCTCTCTCTCTCTCTCTCTCTCTCTCTCTCTCTCTCTCTCTCTCTCTCTCTCTCTCTCTCTGTCTCTCTGTCTCTCTGTCTATCTCTCTCTCTTTTTTTTTTTTTTTACACAGGGTTTGACAAGGTTAGGTTAAGGATCCCTAGCTTTATTGACAAGCTATTTACAGGTTAAGGATTCCCAACTTTATTGACAAGCTAGGAGCTGTTACCTACATAAGCTCATTCGAAAGCATTTTTAGTGTTATGAAACATACAAGTAGGGAACAGGATGAAGATGGAGCCATCTGTGGGCCAGCATTTTCATCTGATCAACTGACTTTATCTCGTTGACATCATAATACTGAACGAATGTGTTCCAGACTCGAGTCATCCTGGGGATAAATGATCTTAGATGAAGTAATGTTCTGGAGAAGGGTAGAGCCAGAACTAAGCTGCTGCTTTCTTCCCGTCTTGTAGTATAGAAACTTGCCTCACGCTCTCTGAAATGGATCCAAGTGTGGTACTTTTACAATATTGCCCTTGTACATAAGAGTAAGGCCACCCACATCCCACCTGTATTGAAGGCTCTGCTGAAATTACAGATCTATCCAGAATTGGTCAAAGCGAGAGATGAGACGTCTTGCTCTGTTCTCTACTCTGTCAAGCAGTCGCAGATGAGAAGGGAGGCAAGCGAACCAAGAAAGTGGAGCATACTCAAGGCGTGAGCGTACTTGTGCCTCGTACAAGATCTTGCAAACCCTGCTGTCAAGCAGATGCGAGATACAGCGAAGTGCTGTAAGTTTCCTGTCTGCCATGCTTGCAAGATTTGCAACGTGGTTTTTCATGGTCCGTTTGGAGTCAAATTTCACCCCATGGATATCAACCTTTTCCCCAGGTGCCAACACTCTCCCATTCATCCTTACTAGTGCACTGGCATTACCATCATGGTGCCTAGAGATCCTCATCATTTGTGTTTTCTCAGGTGCAAATGTTACTTGCCATCTATTTCCCCCAGCTGATATAACTCTGAGCTGGTGATTGATGTAGCTTAGAGCAGCTGCATTTCTTCTCTTGGATAAATGAATGTCAGTTTACAGTCGTCTGCGTATGCATTGGATTCTGGGATGAGATGAAGAAGGTCATTGAAGAGGCCCTGGTGCCACACCCGGTCGAAAGCACCAGCAATGTCAAGTGCTACCACAGACCTGACTTTGGATTCCTCCAGTGACTGGTGCCACTTAGTTGCCTTGAGATTATTGTCTCCAGGAACTTGCCAGTGATTGACAGGAGTGACACTGGTCTATAGTTGTTGATTTCTGCTCTTTTCTACTTTTTGTGAACAGGGACTACATTTTCCTCTTTCCACAGAGAAGGCCATTTACACTGTACTAGGCAGTGCTGAAAGATGCTGGTTAGAAGTGCTGCTAGCTGGTCTGCACATCTTCTCAGCAATCTTGGGCTCAACTTGTCTCGGCCCACAGCCTTTTCTTGGTCAAGTGATTTAAGAAGGAAGTGCACCTTATTGTTACAGCTGCCAGTTTTGACACAGTTCTTGCAGCTAGCCAAGGAAGGGTCCCTCGCTGGATCAGGAACTTGCATTTTGGTAGCAAACTGTTCGGCAAAGAGGTCCACTTTCTCTTGACTACTAGTAGAAGTGGTCCCATCCTGTCGATTTAGAGGTGGAATGAGTTCATCAGGCAGATAACCTTGTCTGTCCTTGACAAGGGACCACCAGGTATGGAGCATACCCTACCTGATACTAGCTTTCTTTTTCTATCCATCTCCCATTTAGCGATGGCCCACTTTTAAAGGTCACCATATGCCTACAGGCTTGCCTGTGCAAGTTCCTGTTATAGGTGGTAGGATGTCTCTTATACTTTTGCCATGCCTTGTACTTAGGAGTAGCAGCCTCTCTACAACGAAAGCCAAACCAAGGCTGATCTGTAGGCTTCGTTACATATTGCCGGTGAGGAATGTGTTCTTGTTGATTAAGGATGTGTCCAGTGAAGGCTTTCACTTGGTTGTCAATATCCCCATGGAGAAGAGCATTCCAATTGGTGGTGGCAAGCTCAGAGTATAGGGCTAGACAATTACCTCTTTCTCATAACCAGGTTGTGCGTGTGGACTCCTCACCTCGTTCTTTTGGGATCTTAAGTGTCGTAAAAGCAGCCTTGTGGTCAGACGATCCAACGTAGCCGAGGGATTGACAAGTGACTATACCTTCTGCTAGATCGCTCACTACTGGGTCAAAGGAGGAACCAGAGATGTGAGTAGGGAAATCAACAAAGTTTCTCATGTCAAATATTGCAAGAAGGTCATCAAAGTCACTCTTTATAAGGTGTTGGTTGAGGTCACCAACAATTAAGACATGTTGACAGTTGTATTGTAGCAGAAGGGAGTCCACATTTTCCATTAGGAAGTTGATGGGATCTGCATGACGTCTGTTCATTGCACATGATAGTACAGAGGTACTAGTGTTTATGCATAGCTTAAAGAACATTATTTCAAAATGAGTAGAGATGGCAACATCAATGTGCTGGGCATGTACACTTTTAGAGAGGTACACAGCAACACCTCCTCTTTGCCCTTGCCTGTCCCTTCTCATCCATGAAGTATAGCCAGCAATTCTTGCAAAATTTTCTGGAGTCCTGTCGTCCAAAAATGTTTCAACAACAGCTATCATGTCGGGACGTCGAGTGTTCACAAAACTGTGTGTGAGCTCTCCAACATTAATAATGAAATGTGTAATGTTGGTGTGAAGGCTTACTCAGCCCTGTAACAACTTCAGACAGTATTACCAAGGCTGGATCCTCCTCAGGAAAATTAATGAATAGAAAAGGAAATAATAATTCACAAAGATAAACACTTTATTATTTAGTAATGCAAAAACATTGAAAGATGACTGTGTATCCTACTTGAAAGAAAAATGAAAAATTAAATTAAAAAATGACATTTAAATTCAACGCTAATATGTACAGTTATACTGGAGTGTCTGGTGGAGGTTGACACAGTCTTCTAGAAATTGTAGCTGTTACTGATGATGTGGGGGTGTCACAGGTGTTGGTGACAGCCCAACGACTAGTTCTTCACAGAGTCTATAGCCTTGAATAGTCAGTCCAGATGACAGGAACGCAGGTTCTTTACCACTTCGAAGATAAAAGGTAGTCGTCTGCGGTTTACTGTAAGTAATCAGGTAGGTAGATCAATAAGTGATGTCTCATGACCTTTTCAGTCCGTCTCCTTCAGCACTTCGTTGGTTGGCAGATGACCCGAGCTGTCATTCCAAGCTGGAAAGAGAGACAGGTTACCCACTGCTTAAGAAATCACTCTCCATGATAAATACCGCATTTAAAAGCAATGGTGATTATCTAAACATCTAACATGGAGATAAAGGCTGAAAGGACTAAGTTTATTATTGGTCAAAAGTGAGGCTTTCAACCAATATGTTCACTAGAATAGGAGCAGAAGCTTTTACTTACAGTTGTGCCGGGAGCTGTGAGTCAAGTGATTACTGTAAAGTAAAAGGACACAAGTGCAACTAATGTGACATTTTATTGTGGCTTCGTTTCGCTCTCCCAGGGAGCTTTATCAAGCTTGATAAAGCTCCTGGAGAAACTGTTTGTTGCCACAATAAAATGTGCGTGCACTTGTCCTTTACTTTACATATTGTCGGTAATTCTACCAACTTTGTTACAAGTGATTACTGTTTGGTCTGAGCCCCTCACACGTCACCTTTCAGGATGGGGAAAAATGGGGGGAGGGGAGAGCGGGAGCTAGACTGACACTACCTTAACAAGCAGCCGGCAATCAAACTATCGTTGCCATATACTCGCTCGCTACTTATATCTGTTGAACTTTTCCTTCACAGTTGGCCTACAGGATGCTGATAGACTGGCTCCTCATGATGTGGTCAGCTTGAGGTGGTGGGTGAGTAAGGCATGTAAGGTGCCTGTCCTCGAGAGAAGTAAGGCACTGAGGCAGCTGCAGGGATGTAAGTCTGTGGTCTTGTATAAGGTACAATACCACCTGCTGGGCTGAGATAGGAGTAGTTGAGTGGTTGTCGTGTGAGTGTATTCGCCAATTCAGAGTTCTTGCTGGTTTGTTCTGAGAACAGGTCTCTAAACAGGTGGTCCTGTCTATCAAGTTCGTTTTTCTTCCGACACTGGTCCTCCTCTCTCTCTCTCTCTCTCTCTCTCTCTCTCTCTCTCTCTCTCTCTCTCTCTCTCTAAGTAAGTAAGTAAGTTTATTCAGGTATACACAAATACAGTTACATAGAATTATCATACATAGCAGCATATGTGTAGAGAACCTAGGATAACCCAAAAAAGTCAGACAGAGTGACTTATTTTCATTGGGGTCTCTCTCTCTCTCTCTCTCTCTCTCTCTCTCTCTCTCTCTCTCTCTCTCTCTCTCTCTCTCTCTCTCTCTCTCTCTCTCTCCCTTAATATACAGATATATATTCTATTTTCCAAACCTGGGTTCGAACCCTGCTGACCGGGATCTTTCTCTTAATATACCTCAACATGTATCTGCCTGGTGCATTGATATAGTATCGTCTGTGATCATCACATACACGAGTGCAATGATATAGCTGGAAACCATTCCTAAGGCTCAGTGGTGTTCCCCTGCAATAGAAAGAAACATTGCTTATTATCAGATTACCCAGCGTTATGAGGCATCTGTGGCTGAGTGATCTAAGGCATCATGTACTGAACTATGTTATCTTTCAAAGATACGTTCGAATCCTGCTGATCATTATATTTCTCTGTATATACCTTAAATTGTTCGTGCGTGTTTCATTTACCAAACTGTGACAGGCAAGGTTTCGACTCCACGACACATTGTCCCGCCTCAAGCAGCAGCATAATGTACATGTCACCTTATCCACTCAGCCATCTATCCTACAAAGATCACGCAACCACCAGAGCTAGGTGTTGTTCGTGATCTGAGGACACTCGAGGCAGTAGTATGTTTAAGAATTAATTTCAGCCTCCTCCTGTTTGAATACCCGCCTCCACAAGCAGTCTATACAGCAATGAAAACACGAAACATCTCGTTTTGAATCATTTACCAAACTGCGGCAGGCCAGGTTTCGACCCCCACGACACATTGTCCCTCCTCAAGAGACAACATAATGTGCATGTCACTTTATCCACTCAGCTATCGATCCTACAAAGATCACGCACCCAGTAGAGTTAAGTGTTGTTCGTGTAGAAATAATGACATTATTATTATTATTATTATTATTATTATTATTATTATTATTATTAAAGAACATAAAGTTTATTTAGATTATAATTAAATGAAGTTAACACTTTTACTTATTTCTAATCATGCCTAGCTGACATCAGTGACATACTACTACATAGAAATCCGCTTTTTATGCAGAGCATTTCCTGCAAAGTAAGTCAGTTTTGTCCCAGGATGCGACCCACACCAGTCGTGGATTCACTTATCGGATTGCGCAGCGACAAAAATACATCTAGTTTGATTTCTTGCTGGGCATTTCTTTTAGAAATTCCGCACCCAACAAATTAGCCTTCATTCCTTTATCTCTCTCTGTCAACTTTTCTGTCTGCAGGATATTATTGTTATGCAACAATTGTCATGAATGCTCGAAGCATAATATCGTTAGAATTGAGTGATAGAGAATGAACGAGTGATTGGAGCAGAAGTACACCAGTTGATGAGTCTACCACCACCTCTATCCCAACCGTCTCCCTTCCATGGCTTACTTGTGTCATTCTCACCAGTTTACTCAATCATTATATTGTTTTTAGCATCATTATAATTACTACTGTTAGTATTATTATTGTTATTCTTATTATTGTTTTTGTAATTATTTTATTATAGTTTTCATTATTATTATTATTTGTAGTAGTAGTAGAAGTAGTAGTAGTAGTAGTAGTAGTAGTAGTAGTAGTAGAAGTAGTAGTAGTAGTAGTAGTAGTAGTAGTAGTAGTAGTAGTAGTAGTAGTAGTAGTAGTAGTAGTATAGTAGTAGTAAAAGTAGTATGTTTTGAAGAGTTTTTATTTAATCCAACTTTATTCTCTTACTCTGTGTAACTATTTTCATTTAATTTTAACTGCAATAATTTTAATTGTAATAATTTTAACTACAATCTTTTTAATTATAAACATTTTAATTAAGACTCTTATTACTTATTTTCTGTTGTGATTGTATTTTTCACATATAGTGATAGTTGATTGTTCTTGGTCATTGACATTAATTTACACTTTATTAGCACCGTTGTAAAAAAAAAAAGTTTTATGCAATGATGAATCCATTTTAATTAATATTTTTTTCTGCAGTTGAGAGTATTGAAAAGTATCGCTAAGTACTAGCAGTAATACAGTAACCAGTTTATTTAGTTTTTCTGTTTCATGACAATCTTGCAACTTAAAACACTTATTTTCTTTAGTTATGAACGTTAACAATTCTTCCTGTAATAACTTTCCCATAGATACAAAATTCGGTACAAAATTCAGCTATTTACAATTTCCTGTTTGCCATTTACACATTGCATTCCTTTTTCAGATATCAAAGAAAAATAGGTATATTACATAGAAAAAAAACTGACATGTAATGCATCGTTTCTCCATTGGCTGTGTGGAACATTAGTGCAATGCAAATTAGTGTTTATTCAACCCAGGAAGAAATTTGGTAAAAATGGAAACTAATGAGATTTTTAAGGAGCGAGTTTTTCAGTAAAGTCAGGAAATTTATGTGAAAATATATTCTTGGAGTAAAAAATCAGATATTGCTCCAATAAAATCTTGATACAATCAATACTAGAATTTCTGATTTTATAAAATGAAGGAGTTTTTACTAGACAGGCCTGAAAGGAACGTGTTGTTTATAAGTATCGTGTTGTAAATTTTTTTCTTGGAGTTTCCATATATCATGGAGAGCCATTACATTATTTTGGTCATCATATATACAATCTGGAATGTTTCAACACTTGGAGGATCTGAGTTACAACAATAAAAATAAATATTTTTGCTCTGTATGTTTATTTTTGTATTTTTTAAAAAAATGGTAAAGAGAACTGAGAGTGGACAGTTGGTAACAGAAATAGTTTATCCATAGTATCCATAGCTGCCATACCCTCGTCCGAAGCCTCCGAAGCCGCGGCCAAATCCTCCAAAACCTCCAAAGCCACCCAGGCCTCCATAGCCTCTCAAGTAACCAGGATCAGCTTCAGGCTCAGCAGCAGCCTCAGCGACAGGCTCAGCGCTCCTCTTTCCACGATATCCATAGCCTCCATATCCTCCCCTGAAGCCTCCAAAGCCTCCGAAGCCTCTATGGCCTCCAAAGCCTCCGAAACCTCCGAAACCTCCTAGGTAACCAGGCTCGGCATCTGGGGAAGGTGCAGCGCTTGTGGTAGCCAAGCAGAATGTGGCCAATACGGCTACAATGACCTGTTGGATTGACATTAATATTTATTTTAAATATTGTCATAAATATTTATTTTATAACTTATTATGGCAGTAATGTTTTAATTACTAGTCCTTAGTAAGGACAACTTACCAACTCATAGTGCAAAAAGCAGAGGAGTGTTTTGTAGATTACTTTTTAGGTAAAGAGTTACTATGGCTTTTCAAAATAGGTACATATACCTCACTCTTTCAGGTCAATATTTTTAAAGTAATATATTTTATCAAAAGGTCAATGAAAATCAAATAGAATATCTAGCCAGGGGAATGACTGGTCTATACACAAATGTTTATATATATATATATATATATATATATATATATATATATATATATATATATATATATATATATATATATATATATATATATATATATATATATATATATATATATATGCAAGGGTTTCATGAGCATGCTGAAATATACACAAACACTGATCTCTGGCTGAAGGAGACTCGAACCTACGAACATTAGTACAAGGTACGCAGTGATATATATATATATATATATATATATATATATATATATATATATATATATATATATATATATATACGTAACTGTTTTGCATGATGGTAGGATTGCTGGTTTCTTTTTCTGTCTCATAAACACGCTAAGATAACAGGGATATCTTGCTACTCCTACTTACACTTTGGTCACACTTCACAGACACGCACATGCATATATATATATACATACATCTAGGTTTTTCTCCTTTTTCTAAATAGCTCTTGTTCTTTTTTATTTCTTCTATTGTCCATGGGGAAGTGGAAAAGAATCTTTCCTCCGTAAGCCATGCGTGTCGTATGAGGCGACTAAAATGCCGGGAGCAATGGGCTAGTAACCCCTTCTCCTGTATACAATTACTAAAAAAGAGAAGAAGAAAAACTTTATAAAACTGGGTTGCTTAAATGTGCGTGGATGTAGTGCGGATGACAAGAAACAGATGATTGCCGATGTTATGAATGAAAAGAAGTTGGATGTCCTGGCCCTAAGCGAAACAAAGCTGAAGGGGGTAGGAGAGTTTCAGTGGGGGGAAATAAATGGGATTAAATCTGGAGTATCTGAGAGAGTTAGAGCAAAGGAAGGGGTAGCAGTAATGTTAAATGATCAGTTATGGAAGGAGAAAAGAGAATATGAATGTGTAAATTCAAGAATTATGTGGATTAAAGTAAAGGTTGGATGCGAGAAGTGGGTCATAATAAGCGTGTATGCACCTGGAGAAGAGAGGAATGCAGAGGAGAGAGAGAGATTTTGGGAGATGTTAAGTGAATGTATAGGAGCCTTTGAACCAAGTGAGAGAGTAATTGTGGTAGGGGACTTGAATGCTAAAGTAGGAGAAACTTTTAGAGAGGGTGTGGTAGGTAAGTTTGGGGTGCCAGGTGTAAATGATAATGGGAGCCCTTTGATTGAACTTTGTATAGAAAGGGGTTTAGTTATAGGTAATACATATTTTAAGAAAAAGAGGATAAATAAGTATACACGATATGATGTAGGGCGAAATGACAGTAGTTTGTTGGATTATGTATTGGTAGATAAAAGACTGTTGAGTAGACTTCAGGATGTACATGTTTATAGAGGGGCCACAGATATATCAGATCACTTTCTAGTTGTAGCTACACTGAGAGTAAAAGGTAGATGGGATACAAGGAGAATAGAAGCATCAGGGAAGAGAGAGGTGAAGGTTTATAAACTAAAAGAGGAGGCAGTTAGGGTAAGATATAAACAGCTATTGGAGGATAGATGGGCTAATGAGAGCATAGGCAATGGGGTCGAAGAGGTATGGGGTAGGTTTAAAAATGTAGTGTTAGAGTGTTCAGCAGAAGTTTGTGGTTACAGGAAAGTGGGTGCAGGAGGGAAGAGGAGCGATTGGTGGAATGATGATGTAAAGAGAGTAGTAAGGGAGAAAAAGTTAGCATATGAGAAGTTTTTACAAAGTAGAAGTGATGCAAGGAGGGAAGAGTATATGGAGAAAAAGAGAGAAGTTAAGAGAGTGGTGAAGCAATGTAAAAAGAGAGCAAATGAGAGAGTGGGTGAGATGTTATCAACAAATTTTGTTGAAAATAAGAAAAAGTTTTGGAGTGAGATTAACAAGTTAAGAAAGCCCAGAGAACAAATGGATTTGTCAGTTAAAAATAGGAGAGGAGAGTTATTAAATGGAGAGTTAGAGGTATTGGGAAGATGGAAGGAATATTTTGAGGAATTGTTAAATGTTGATGAAGATAGGGAAGCTGTGATTTCGTGTATAGGGCAAGGAGGAATAACATCTTGTAGGAGTGAGGAAGAGCCAGTTGTGAGTGTGGGGGAAGTTCGTGAGGCAGTAGGTAAAATGAAAGGGGGTAAGGCAGCCGGGATTGATGGGATAAAGATAGAAATGTTAAAAGCAGGTGGGGATATAGTTTTGGAGTGGTTGGTGCAATTATTTAATAAATGTATGGAAGAGGGTAAGGTACCTAGGGATTGGCAGAGAGCATGCATAGTTCCTTTGTATAAAGGCAAAGGGGATAAAAGAGAGTGCAAAAATTATAGGGGGATAAGTCTGTTGAGTGTACCTGGTAAAGTGTATGGTAGAGCTATAATTGAAAGAATTAAGAGTAAGACGGAGAATGGGATAGCAGATGAACAAGGAGGCTTTAGGAAAGGTAGGGGGTGTGTGGACCAGGTGTTTACAGTGAAACATATAAGTGAACAGTATTTAGATAAGGCTAAAGAGGTCTTTGTGGCATTTATGGATTTGGAAAAGGCGTATGACAGGGTGGATAGAGGGGCAATGTGGCAGATGTTGCAAGTGTATGGTGTAGGAGGTAGGTTACTGAAAGCAGTGAAGAGTTTTTACGAGGATAGTGAGGCTCAAGTTAGAGTATGTAGGAAAGAGGGAAATTTTTTCCCAGTAAAAGTAGGCCTTAGACAAGGATGTGTGATGTCACCGTGGTTGTTTAATATATTTATAGATGGGGTTGTAAGAGAAGTAAATGCGAGGGTCTTGGCAAGAGGCGTGGAGTTAAAAGATAAAGAATCACACACAAAGTGGGAGTTGTCACAGCTGCTCTTTGCTGATGACACTGTGCTCTTGGGAGATTCTGAAGAGAAGTTGCAGAGATTGGTGGATGAATTTGGTAGGGTGTGCAAAAGAAGAAAATTAAAGGTGAATACAGGAAAGAGTAAGGTTATGAGGATAACAAAAAGATTAGGTGATGAAAGATTGAATATCAGATTGGAGGGAGAGAGTATGGAGGAGGTGAACGTATTCAGATATTTGGGAGTGGACGTGTCAGCGGATGGGTCTATGAAAGATGAGGTGAATCATAGAATTGATGAGGGAAAAAGAGTGAGTGGTGCACTTAGGAGTCTGTGGAGACAAAGAACTTTGTCCTTGGAGGCAAAGAGGGGAATGTATGAGAGTATAGTTTTACCAACGCTCTTATATGGGTGTGAAGCGTGGGTGATGAATGTTGCAGCGAGGAGAAGGCTGGAGGCAGTGGAGATGTCATGTCTGAGGGCAATGTGTGGTGTGAATATAATGCAGAGAATTCGTAGTTTGGAAGTTAGGAGGAGGTGCGGGATTACCAAAACTGTTGTCCAGAGGGCTGAGGAAGGGTTGTTGAGGTGGTTCGGACATGTAGAGAGAATGGAGCGAAACAGAATGACTTCAAGAGTGTATCAGTCTGTAGTGGAAGGAAGGCGGGGTAGGGGTCGGCCTAGGAAGGGTTGGAGGGAGGGGGTAAAGGAGGTTTTGTGTGCGAGGGGCTTGGACTTCCAGCAGGCATGCGTGAGCGTGTTTGATAGGAGTGAATGGAGACAAATGGTTTTTAATACTTGACGTGCTGTTGGAGTGTGAGCAAAGTAACATTTATGAAGGGATTCAGGGAAACCGGCAGGCCGGACTTGAGTCCTGGAGATGGGAAGTACAGTGCCTGCACTCTGAAGGAGGGGTGTTAATGTTGCAGTTTAAAAACTGTAGTGTAAAGCACCCTTCTGGCAAGACAGTGATGGAGTGAATGATGGTGAAAGTTTTTCTTTTTCGGGCCACCCTGCCTTGGTGGGAATCGGCCGGTGTGATAATAATAAAATATATATATATATATATATATATATATATATATATATATATATATATATATATATATATATATATATATATATATATATATATATATATATATATATATATATATATATATATATATATATATATATATATATATATATATATATATATATATTTATATACATATGTCAAATGAATATGTAAAACTGGTCAATTAGCAAAAACTCATTTAAAATTAAGTCCTTTCTGAAATTTTCTCTTATACGTATAAAGATATATATTTTCATTAATGTTAATGTAACACTTTTTAAATTTGCACCAAAAGAATCTTAGAAAACTTACCTAACCTTATTATAAAAAGAGCAATTTATTTTAGCCTAACCCAACTAAATATATTTTAAATACGTTTACAATAATTTAATACTAAGCAAACACAATCAAATATATTTTTTTCGTTAGGTTCAGAATGGTTTTCAAGAAATTATTGCATACACAAATTTTCCACTTGTCCTATATGGCAGGATGAGCGTTGCTATTTAAGCCAAGATCGCAAGTTCTGCTTATTCGGCTACGACATATATATATATATTTATATATATATATATATATATATATATATATATATATATATATATATATATATATATATATATATATACATACATATATATATATATATATATATATATATATATATATATATATATATATATATATATATATATATATTTATATATATATATACATATATATATATATATATATATATATATATACATATATATATATATATATATATATATATATATATATACATATATATATATATATATATATATATATATATATATATATATATATATATATATATATATATATATATATATATATATATATATATATATATATATATATATATATATATATATATATATATATATATATTGAATACTTAAATGCCTCTGACTTTAATTGTAGGGTCTTATTAGAAAGGATTCAATGTGTGTTGGCCTTAAGTTCAAACTTAACGCAGATTTAGACAATTTTTACCTGTAATAAAACTTAATACATTTAACAATGGTGAGCATCAAGCACTTTGAGTGTAAGAAAATGTAACTTACCAGGGAGTTCATGGCTCAGACGGATCTGCGTATCGACTGTGAGAAGCTGAAGGTACGGCGTCCTTTTATACCACACACGAGCTAGACCCGCCCACATGCTGTCACTGTACCTCTATATATTGAAGGACATTGACAACTTTTTATGATCTCCATGCGTTAACGCTATCCTCTCTCTCTCTCTCTCTCTCTCTCTCTCTCTCTCTCTCTCTCTCTGTCTCTCTGTCTCTCTCTCTCTCTCTCTCTCTCTCTCTCTCTCTCTCTCTCTCTCTCTCTCTCTCTCTCTCTCTCTCTCTCTCTCTCTCGCTCTCTCTCTCTCTCTCTTTTTTTTTTTACACAAGGTTTGACAAGGTTAAGGATTCCTAGCTTTATTGACAGCTATATACAGGTTAAGGATTCATAACTTTTTTGGCAGGCTAAGAGCTGTTACCTACATCAGCTCATTTGAAAGCATTTTTATTGTTATGAGACATACAAGTAGGAAACAGGATGAAGTTGGAGCCATCTGTGGGCCAGCACATCCCTCCTATGTTGAAGGCTCTGCTGAAATGACAGATCTATTCAGGATGGGTCCAGGCGAGAGATGAGACGTCTTGCTCTCTTCTCTACTCTGTCAAGCAGTCGCAGATGAGAGGGGGGGCAGGCAAACCAAGAAAGTGGAGCATACTCAAGGTGCGAGCGTACTTGTGCCTCGTACAGGATCTTGCAACCCCTACTGTCAAGCAGATTGGAGATACGGCGAAGTGCTGTAAGCTTCCTGGCTGCCTTGTTTGCAAGATTTACAACATGGTTCTTCATGGTTAGTTTGGAGTCAAATTTCACCCCAAGGATATGAACTTCTTCTCCAGGTGCCAACATCCTTCCATTCATCCTTACTACTGCACCAGCATTACCATCATGGTGCCTAGAGACGATCATCATTTGCGTTTTCTCAGGTGCAAATGTTACTTGCCATATATTTCCCCAAGCTGATATAGCTCTCAGCTGGTGATTGATGTAGCTTACAGCAGCTGGCATTTCTTCTCTTGGATAAGTGAATATCAGTGTACAGTCGTCTGCATATGCATGTGATTCTGGGATGAGATGAAGAAGGTCGTTGAAGTAGACATTCCATAACAATGGACCCAGCACGCTTCCTTGTGGAACACTTGCCCCAATAGGATGTCTTGCTGATTCCGTTCCATTGAGAACTACACTTAGAGATCTACCATGAAGGTAGTCACTGAGGAGACATAGCGTAGAGCCTGCAATTCCCAGTGCTTGTAGTTTTGCTAAGAGGCCCTGGTGCCACACTCGGTCGAAAGCGCCAGCAATACTCCTCCATGGGAGACTTAGGTCTCGAGACACTCCCCAGATAGGGAGCCAAGGCCGGGTCACCACTACTTGGAAAAGACCCGGGCCGGGAGAATACCGGCGAATAATAAAAAAAAAAAAAAGCCCCAGGAATGTCCAGTGCTACCACACAGCTGACTTTGGATTCATCCAGTGACTGGTGCCACTTAGTGGAGGGGTTTAACAACAGATCAGCAGCAGAGTAACCTTTCCTGAAGCCATATTGACGATCACAAAGTAGTGAGTGGTAGTCAAAAAACTCTGTCATTTGTCTTGAGATTATTGTCTCAAGGATCTTACCAGTGATTGACAGGAGTGACACTGGTCTGTAGTTGCTGATTTCTGCTCTGCTCTTCTTTTTGTGAACAGGGACTACATTCGCCTCTTTCCATAGAGAGGGCCATTTACACTGCACTAGGCAGTGCTGAAAGATGCGAGTTAGAGGTGCTGCTAGCTGGTCTGCACATCTTCATCTCTCTTTCTCTCTCTCTCTCTCTCTCTCTCTCTCTCTCTCTCTCTCTCTCTCTCTCTCTCTCTCTCTCTCTCTCTCTCTCTCTCTCTCTCTCTCTCTCTCTCTCTCTCTCTCTCTCTCTTCTCTTCTCTTTACGTACTCACCTGAGTGTAATCACCTACCTAGGTTTGCTGAAACTTCAGGCCCACACGACCGATCGTATCTATGCTACCGTTTGCTGTCACTTCTTGGTAAAGAGCGTTCCACTCACCCACCACACTAAGACTGAATAAAAAAACATTTATTGTTTCTGTGCCTCATGTGCGTTTTTTTTTTCTTTTCTTACGGTTTGTTACCGCTGGCTCCATCTTTTTACATGTTAAAGAGCCGGTGTGTGTGTGTTTTTTTTTTATCTTCTGAGTACTCTTTTTTATGTTACAAATTTAGTCATATCTTCCGTATTACTTCCTTCTTCTATTGCAGTCAGCTTGAACATATTAAGCCTCTCTTCCTTCTTTATATCCCCTATTTTACATCTTTCTGCCAGAGACTCAATTCTTAGATTTCTGACGATAAAGATGATGAATTAGATACTTGTGCAAGATCTCAGTATTTCTGTAGGCGTTTCGCCCTACAGTGATTTTATCAGTAAAATACATGGACATAATCTGAGGATTGTAGAATTAGTCTGTGCGGGTTATTTGTGTATAGTCTGTAGAGGTAATCTGTCCTTCAACATAGGAGCAGGTGATGAGCACTTCAGAAGAATATGAAGTATTTGGAATTATTCCATGTCCGCTGTCACCTTCAGTTCCTTACCTGATAGCATTAAGTTCCTTGAAGAATTAGACATTATTGCAACATTGTCTAATTCTTTAACTTGTCGGTTTTGTAAATCATTTACATCATTAAGTTCCTTTCCGAATAATGTTTACCTCTTCTTTGGGCCGCCAAATATTCTGCTGCTGATCTCTTACAGCACAACTCTCAGCCAGATTATTAAGTACATTAGAACATGAGAATAGAGGAACACTGCAGCAGGCCTACCGGCAAATATTTCAAGTCTAGATCACTGACAAAATATTTTTCTAGCCCTTTCTCAAGGCAACCCGAGGAATAAGCTTTGATAACCTTGTTAACTCTTGAGCGAGTCCCACTCAGATCCAACTCCTTCCACTCACGTAATTATCCCATCTATATATGAAGCTACTCTAGGTATTTTGTTTCACTGGCCCTACCAGGTAGATTGTTTGGCTCATCGACTCCTCTATTTCTATCCTTCATCCTTTTTAAACCTAAACTTACCTATTCTGAATCCATTATTTCGAGTTCCTCCTTTTAGAAATAACCTTATAGGCATGTCCTACTTCCACTTGCGAAGCCGAGTACCACTGCTTCACCTCACCTGTTTGCAGTACATAAACCCGCGGCTTCGCGCATTTGGAGAAGACTCGGGTCAGGACCTTTCCTAGCAAACCTACATGAACATGCACATGCACCTGCATACGCAGTACTATTTTCAAGACTGATGGACCGAACACTTCAGCTTCAGGCTGAGGAACTAATTAATTAAAAAACTTCACCTTCCACCGTTCTTCGCCACCTGCTGGACAAACGTTTTCAAAAAACTGATATCCAGATGTGTCACAAATATGTCATTTATTAACTTTTCGTTTTTCTAAAACCATTTGAGCAAGACAATGTAGGTTAAGGGCTCTCAATTTATTTTCTCATAAAACATTTCTAATGTAGTGTATTAATTTTGTCATTCTTCTGAGATGCATAATCCAAGTGAGGTTTTACTAATGATGAATAGAGCTGCAGTATAATCTCTGTGCCACTGTTCATTATGCTGCTTTACTTTAATCCCAGTATTCTGTTAGCTTTATTACTCACGCTTAGGTTATAAAACATCTATTTTTAAAGCTACCCAAGGCAGTAGATTTGACGACTGATATGTTTCTCGTTTCTTATGTTCGTTAATAATTGGTCCACCACTGGCCCTTAAAAAAGATTTGGCACTGACCACTTCAGTCATTATTTTACCTCGCATATCAAGGTCAGTCCAAGCTTTGCTTACTTCCTCAGGTCAATGAAGTCAGATAAACGTTGACTTTACTGACCTTCACTACTAATAGAGATAGTATAATTATTATTATTTTTATTATTATTATTATTATTATTATTATCATTATTATTATTATTATTATTATAACTGGATCACTAAACATGTAAGGGTATACAACACCTAGGAAATGGATGGCAATCAGAATTTATATAAGGAAATGGAGGGTAGCTGCAATTCCCTGGAGCAAGAGTCCCATACCAGTTGAAATGGTTTATTGCCAATGGAGAAAAAGTCCAAGTTGCAGAATCTCTAACTGGGACGCTTTGTAATCAAGTCATGACTTACCAAGAGTTTTATCTGTAACTTGTATCTTTGTATTGTATAAATGATAATATTCGATACTAACAAGTTGATGAATAAGGCACATGAGTAACACTCGGGTTTTTTTATTACCGATCCTTTTCTCCCCTTCCCCACAGCAGGCTTTTTCGGTCTGATACTAACGAATATAACTCTGGCTGAGGGACTGTTCACCTCAAAATCATGTCTACTGTCTCTAGTGTTATATTCGACTGAAGAAGCCTTCTCTGCAGGCAAAACTTGTCCTTCGTCATTATGCAGCTCTCTTACAAGCATCAAGTTACAAGTATTAGCAGTGTGGGTAACTATGGTAGTTAACTCTGCCGAGCTTCATCAACCACCTCATCCTTGTGGAAAGAAAAAATACTGAGGGTTATGTTAAGATTTCTCGCTACCAGGGACTTTATCATTTCACTTCATTATTTGATAACGTTCCTGGTTGTCGAGAAATCTTCTCAATTCGAGGATCTGATTTACATCACTCAAAATTAATACTTTTGCTCTGTATATTTATTTTAGTATTTTAAAAATATAGTAATGTGGACAATTGATAAGAGGAGTAGTTTAGCCATAGTATCCATAGCTGCCATATCCTCGTCCGAAGCCTCCAAATCCGCGGCCGAATCCTCCAAACCCTCCAAAGCCGCCCAGGCCTCCATAGCCTCTCAAGTAACCAGGATCAGCTTCAGGCTCAGCAGCAGCCTCAGCAATAGGCTCAGCGCTCCTCTTTCCACGATATCCATAGCCTCCATATCCTCCTCTCAAGCCTCCAAAACCTCCGAAGCCTCCAAAGCCTCTAAAGCCACCAAAACCTCCGAAGCCTCCCCGGTAACCAGGCTCGGCATCTGGGGAAGGTGCAGCGCTTGTGGCAGCCAAGCAGAATGTGGCCAAGACGGCAACAGTGACCTGTTGGATTGACATGAACATTTACTTTATATCTTATTTTAATTATCTTTTAAGTACTAGTCTTTCGTGACGATAAGTTGTCAAATCACAGTGAAAAAAGCAGAGGAGTGTTTATAGAAAATATAATTACTTGGCCAAAAGTTACTTCTGCTTGTCAACATAGGTACATACACCTCACTTATTTATTTTAATATTTTTAAAGAGTTTAGCTTCCTTAAAAAGCCAGAGAAAAACAAATATAATTCACAACTGTAGTAATGACTGGTTTGTACATAGAAATTAATTATGCTGAAAACATTGTCAATATTGACTAATGGATATAGCTCATGAGAATATATTCTAAGTTGGCGTTAAGCCTATCCCTAACACAAATGTAGAAAAATTGTTCTTACTGTATACTTCCACTTAAAAAAAATAATTTTTTTATCTATTACTGGGAACTACTTGAGTTAGATGCTGCAACTTACCAGGGAGTTCATGGCTCAAGAGTATGTGACGAATGTGAGAAGCTGGAGGAAGGGCTTCCTTTTATATCACTTTGGAATAAGACCCGCCCACACTGTCACTGTTCCTGCATTTTCAAGGACATGACACTTCGCTCTCTCTCTCTCTCTCTCTCTCTCTCTCTCTCTCTCTCTCTCTCTCTCTCTCTCTCTCTCTCTCTCTCTCTCTCTCTCTCTCTCTCTCTCTCTCTCTCTCTAATTTTTTTACACAGGGTTTGACAAGGTTAAGGATCCCTAGTTTCATTGACAAGCTATTTACAGGTTAAGGATTCCTAACTTTATTTACAAGCTAGAAGCTGTTACCTACATCAGCTCATTTGAAAGCATTTTTATTGTTATGAGACATACAAGTAGGGAACAGGATGAAGTTGGAGCCATCTGTGGGCCAGCATTTTCAACTGATCAACTGACGTTATCTCGTTGACATCATTATGCTGTACGAATATGTTCCATACTCGAGTCATCCTGGGTATATATAATCTCAGATGGAGTGATGTTCTTGAGAAGGGTACAGCCAGAGTGAAGTTGCTGCTTTCTGCCCATCTTGTGGTATAAAAGCTTGTTTCACGCTGTCCTCGAAGTGGATCCAAGTGTGGTACTTTGACAATATTGGCCTTGTACATAACAGTAAGGCCACCCATATCCCTCCTGTGATGAAGGCTCTGCTGAAATGACAAATCTATCCAGGATGGGCCCAGGCAAGAGATGAGACCCCTTGCTCTGTTCTCCACTCTGTCAAGCAGTCACAGATGAGAGGGGAGGGCAGGCAAACCAAGAAAGTGGAGCATACTCAAGGCGTGAGCGTACTTGTGCCTTGTTTACAAGATTTGCAACGTGGTTTTTCATGGTCCGTTTGGAGTCAAATTTCACCCCATGGATATCAACTTCTTCCCCAGGTGCCAACACTCTCCCATTCATCCTTACTACTGCACTGGCATTACCATCATGGTGCCTAGAGATTCTCATCATTTGTGTTTTCTCAGGTGGAAATGTTACTTGCTATCTATTTCCCCAAGCTGATATAACTCTGAGCTGGTGATTGATGTAGCTTAGAGCAGCTGCATTTCTTCTCTTGGTTAAATGAATGTCAGTTTACAGTCGTCGGCGTATGCATGGGATTCTGGGATGAGATGAAGAAGGTCATTGAAGAGGCCCTGGTGCCACACCCGGTCGAAAGCACTAGCAATGTCAAGTGCTACCACAGATCTGACTTTGGATTCCTCCAGTGACTGGTGCCACTTAGTTGCCTTGAGATTATTGTCTCCAGGAACTTGCCAGTGATTGACAGGAGTGACACTGGTCTATAGTTGTAGATTTCTGCTCTGCTCTACTTTTTGTGAATAGGGACTACATTTTCCTCTTTCCACAGAGAAGGCCATTTACACTGTACTAGGCAGTGCTGAAAGATGCTGGTTAGAAGTGCTGCTAGCTGGTCTGCACATCTTCTCAGCAATCTTGGGCTCAACTTGTCTGGGCCCACAGCCTTTTCTTGGTCAAGTGATTTAAGAAGGAAGTGCACCTTATTGTTACAGCTGCCAGTTTTGACACAGTTCTTGCAGCTAGCCAAGGAGGGTCCCTCGCTGGATCAGGAACTTGCATTTTGGTAGCAAAGTGTTCGGCAAAGAGGTCCGCTTTCTCTTGACTACTAGTAGAAGTGGTCCCATCCTGTCGATTTAGAGGTGGAATGAGTTCATCAGGCAGATAACCTTGTCTGTCCTTGACAATGGACCACCAGGTTTGGAGCCTACCCTACCTGATACTAGCTTTCTTTTTCTATCCATCTCCCATTTAGCGATGGCCCACTTTTGAAGGTCACCATTTACCTACAGGCTTGCCTGTGCAAGTTCCTGTTATAGGTGGTAGGATGTCTCTTATACTTTCGCCATGCCTTGTACTTAGCAGTAGCAGCCTCTCTACAACGAAAGCCAAACCAAGGCTGATCTGTAGGCTTCGTTACATATTGCCGGTGAGGAATGTGTTCTTGTTGATTAAGGATGTGTCCAGTGAAGGCTTTCACTTGGTTGTCAATATCCCCATGGAGAAGAGCATTCCAATTGGTGGTGGCAAGCTCAGAGTATAGGGCTAGACAATTACTTCTTTCTCATAACCAGGTTGTGCGTGTGGTCTCCTCACCTCGTTCTGTTGGGATCTTAAGTGTCGTAAAAACAGCCTTGTGGTCAGACGATCCAACGTAGCCAAGGGGTTGACAAGTGACTATACCTTCTGCTAGATCGCTCACTACTGGGTCAAAGGAGGAACCAGAGATGTGAGTAGGGAAATCAACAAAGTTTCTCATGTCAAATATTGCAAGAAGGTCATCAAAGTCCCTCTTTATAAGGTGTTGGTTGAGGTCACCAACAATTAAGACATGTTGACAGTTGTATTGTAGCAGAAGGGAGTCCACATTTTCCATTAGGAAGTTGATGGGATCTGCATGAGGTCTGTTCATTGCACATGATAGTACAGAGGTACTAGTGTTTATGCATAGCTTGAAGAACATTATTTCAAGATGAGTAGGGATGGCAACATCAATGTGCTGGGCATGTACATTTTTAGAGAGGTACACAGCAACACCTCCTCTTTGCCTTTGCCTGTCTCTTCTCATCCATGAAGTATAGCCAGCACTTCTTGCAAAATTTTCTGGAGTCCTGTCGTCCAAAAATGTTTCAACAACAGCTATCATGTCGGGACGTCGAGTGTTCACAAAACTGTGTGTGAGCTCTCCAACATTAATAATGAAATGTGTAATGTTGGTGTGAAGGCTTACTCAGCCCTGTAACAACTTCAGACAGTATTACCAAGGCTGGCTCCTCCTCAGGAAAATTAATGAATAGAAAAGGAAATAATAATTCACAAAGATAAACACTTTATTATTTAGTAATGCAAAGATAAAACATTGAAAGATGACTGTGTATCCTACTTGAAAGAAAAATGAAAAATGAAATTAAAAAATGACATTTAAATTCAACGCTAATATGTACAGTTATACTGGAGTGTCTGATGGAGGTTGACACAATCTTCTAGAAATTGTAGCCGTTACTGATGATGTGGGGGGGTCACAGGTATTGGTGACAGCCCAACGACTAGTTCATCACAGTCTATAGCCTTGAATAGTCAGTCCAGATGACAGGAACGCAGGTTCTTTACCACTTCGAAGATAAAAGGTAGTCGTCTGCGGTTTACTGTAAGTAATCAGGTAGGTAGATCAATAAGTGACATTGCGCTGCCAGGTGTTCATACCACCCGCATAAACGACAAGTGCGTCGTTGCCCTGCATATGTCACAAATACCTCAGTTCTGAAATCGTCCATCACCACATATGACGGAATAGGATGTCGTATCGTCATCTTTGCAGAGTACGTACCCTCAGGTATCCCCATATACTTACCAGCTGACCACCTTCCTGCAGTGACCGTGTGTATCGTCCCATATTTACTCATTGCAAACCTTATATCAGATGCATCCACCTCGAATGGCACATTCCTGATCTTCACCCAAGTGTAGTAACTTGATACATCATGCATCCTCACCGTGACAGCATGATTCACAGGTATGCCCACTTCCTGAAACTTGTTCACCACTGCCTCGTACATACTCGCCGAGATGAATTTAAGAAATATTCTCTTCGTGCCATTCAAGGCAAGTCCACAAATCTCTTCAGTAGCTATGCCGTAGGTGTCTCTAATTATTGCTGGTAGAAGTAACTCCATAGACGGCCCCGTGATAGCTCCACTGGTTAATTCAATACAGACTGTATTAACCCGCCGGCGACAAGCCTGCGCCATGTTGTGAAAATATTACTGCACCCAGTCAACACCAGGGGGCAGCAGCAGCACACGTGCTCTCCACTCAAGGGTTGAGAGACGAATGACATACACAATATCAATATTAAAAATTAAACAAGTTAACCTCATAGCCACTCACATGTGGTTAAACATATTATCAATATTATTTTTTTTTATAGCAATGAAATGTACCTGGGATAGATGTAACTCAAACTGTAGTTGACACTGAATTCCTGGTGTTAACCAATTACCAACTTTTATTCCCACTAAGCACTAATTTACTACCACGAAACAACTGTGCATTGTCACAGCACCTCAGAAACAAAAGTTGTACAGCGATCAAGTTTAACTTAGGTGCAAAATAAAACCATACTGCGCTAAACCCGAGATCCCAAGATTTAGTTATCATGGTTTAAAGATTATCCTGTACTCAGGGAACATAACCATAGGTTGTCTAGTTTATCATACATCTCCTTCCCCCACACCATTCATAGCCCTCCCACCATTCACACAACAAAGTAGCCTAAACCGACATACCCTCATACATCCCCGGTAGGAGACCAACCCTTTGCCTGCCCCCTGGGTTCATGAGAAGGAGGGCACCCACAGTGAGATTCCGGTAACCCTCCGAGAAGCTAGTTACCCACCGCCCCCCATAGACTTGCTTATTCCTACACATCGTTCTATAAAACCTCGCTGCTAACGCTTTTATTCTCAACTCTCCCTGAACCTCCCTCATCCCCCAAGATACATGTAAATAATCCGTCATGACATACATTAAAGCCCTACCTACATCACCTGACATCCCAGTTACATCCAACAATAAAGCCCTTAGGAACGGCCATTTCCCCCCCCCCCCCCTAAAAGACTGATAACGCGCACCATCCATAATCTCACCCCTTCCAAAGAGGGACAAAAAAATACAGCATGAAAAGCTGTTTCGGTGTCCCAACAGTGCAAGCATGAGGCCTCTCTTACAAGACCCATTTTACATAACGTATCCTTAGAGGCCAAAATTCCCATTAGAAAACGATATACTAACTCCCGTACCCCCACAGCTATTCTAAGCAAGCCAAACTCCCTCCAAATGCTCTTCCAGTCATATATCGGATATACAGCAAGCCTCCTGTAAGACACCCTTACCCACCACAGCACCCACCATCTTTTTGACCTTTAATTTGGACACCTGTCCTACATTCAATAAAACCCTCAACATGTCTTCACAATACCTCAAATCCCTTCCACACCACCATCTTCGTGCATCCTCCATTACCCTACCCACCCTGACTCCCCGGTCCCCCCCCCAGTCCGAATATACCTTTGTTTAATAGATAAAGCCATTACTCTATGACTCAATGCCATCAGGCCAAGACCCCCACGTCTCACATCCATCATTACCACGTCCTTGCGCAACCATCCCCTCCCAAACCCCCACACATACCTTAGAACCCTCCTCTGGATTTCTGCAATATCCTGTACTCTTAAAGGGAACACCCCCGCCACCCCCCACACCTTACTGTAAACCAGAGAGTTAACCACCAAAACTCTCTGTTGTAATGTTACGTCCCTAGCTCTTAAGCCCCCAAGCCTACCCAAAACCCTGCCTGTAACTAATTCCGAATTTATCTTCCTACATTCTTGCACCTCCGCCATGTACCATACTCCGCAAACCCTAATTCTGTCCACTACTGACCATCCCAACCCCTCCCCCAAGCTCCCACCAATCCAATCCCCCACCTCTAATAGTCTCGACTTCATTAAATTAACTCTCATACCCGTAGCATCCCCAAATATCTGAATGACTCGACCAACCTTCCTTAGATCTTCCTCATGCATTACAAGAACCGTAGTATCATCCACGTACCCAACAATACCCTCCCCCCTCCACCCCCCATCGTCCCCTGTCCATTCATCACCTCATCCACTAGCCTATAAAACGGATTCTGCACGCAGGCAAATAGTAGCTGAGAGAGTGGACAACCCTGCCTCAAACCTCTCTCCATCAGTACCGGGTTTCCCAACTTACCATTAACCTGTACCCGAACAACCGCTCCCTCATACAAGGTTTGCACCCATCTCACCACCCTCCCCCCTATACCCAATTTCAACAAACTCTTAAGAAATCCCTGTTCACACAATCATACGCATTAGCCCAATCTAAACCCAGTATTCCCCCACCGGTGCAGCTCTCAATAAATTCCCTTATGTGACTATGCCCATCCCTCATACTTCTTCCCGGGATGCCATACTGGCCCCCATGTATCACTGATCCTAGAACCTTCTTCAGTCTATTGCCCAGAATTTTAGCATAAATTTTATAATCGGCACACATTAAGGATATCGCTCTATAATCACTCGGTACTTTCCCTTCCTTCTTTTTCGGCACTAACACAACGATCCCGGTTTTCTGTGTTTTCCCCATCCTCCCACTGCTCCACATATAATTCAAGACTTCCACTAAACCATGCCTAATACACTCCCAATAAACTCTATAAAAATCATTCGGTATTCCATCTATGCCCGGCGTCTTACCCTGACTCATCCCGTAAACCGCCTCCTCCACCTCCTCCTCACTAATACTACCCTCCAGCATTTCCTGTTCTTGTTGTCCTAATACAATATTACTCTGCATATCCCCAAACACCTTCTCACTGGCATCTCCATAACCTCCCCTCCCCAGCAGCGACCACTAGATGCGCTATAGTAGTCACCATTTGCCTTTCCCTAAATTTTCTCAGAACGTAACCTGATGGTTGATCACCCTTTAAAACCTCCTCTAACCCCGCTCTAACTCTAATTGCGTTAAACCTTTCATTATGTAACTCTGCAATCCGACACCTTAAACCATCCACATCCCCTCTCATACCTTCCGTACCCCCCCCCCCGTCTTAAAACGCATTCATTTGTCCCTCCAGGTAGTTTGCAAACCATACCGCCAGCGTACCTGTTCCCTGCCACGTGCCCTGAAAAACTCCGCGATTCCTATCTTAGCCCTCACCTCCCACCAGTCAAGCAAATCCATCTCACCATCCCTACCATCCCAGAAATGTGTCCACCATTCCTCAAAGGAAGAGCCAACATCCCCCTCCTGCAGAAGCCTCACATTCAATTTCCAATACCCAGCATATATGCGTACTATACCATCCACCCGCAGATCAGCTATCACCGCCCTGTGATCCGAAAAACCGACATCGAAAGCCCTCACCCTCTCCACACCTATCCCCTGCATCAAATATATCCTATCTAACTTCGCCTCATAACCCCCACGACTAAACGTGTGCTCCACCCCATACTCCCCCCTCCCCACCACATCCACAACTCCTACATCCCTTAACATGTCCCTTAAAGCACCCAAGACATATCCCGCCACCCTCGGTGAGACATCTCCATACCTAATCACACAGTTCCAATCACCTCCAAGTACAGTTATGGAAGGTAAACCCCGCAAATAAAACATCAAAACATCACGGACAAAATCGACTTTCAGCCTAACATTGTTGAATGCCGGCATGTAATCACCAATGAAACATACTCTCCCCACCCCCCAGTACCCATCTACCCTCACGGCCCTCCCCCCTCCTCCCAACCCATGATGCACAATGGGCTGGTCTCCTTTACAGCCACTGCCACCCCTCCTTTTAATTGCAAAGCATTACTGACAAATAGGTTATAACCCCGCAAATGCAATTCACACCCTAATCTATGGTTATGCTCCTGTAAAAAGCATACATCTACATCAACCTTCGTAAAAACCATTCTAACCAAACCCTTTTTACCTCAGATTTAAGACCATTTACATTTATTGTGACACACTTGAACTTCCCAGGAAAGGCGGCTTACCCTTATGCCGGTGTGGCTTACTCAATTCACCTTTCATGGTACCCATACCATTTTTATCATTCTTCCTAACCTGTCCACCCTTGCCCTCTTCCACCGAGCTTCCCCGGTACACCCCCTCCCCTGCTTGCCTTTTTCCCCACAGCTACCCATCACTTCTTCCCATGCTAAGAGCTTGCCATTCTTCCAGGGATAGATGGTGATCCCGTCGAAGTGGTTTGCTGGGTTGTGGGTATTGTTGGCTGCTAGTGACCGGGGCTCCCTCTCGGCTGGGCATCCAGCTGTAACAAGGGTTCTCTTTATGATGTCGTTGACCTCATTGTTTCTTGCATGCCAGCTCTTGGTTTTGGAATAGTTAAGACAATGTAGACCGTATTGGTCTTCTTTCGCTTCGCTGCAAACATACGTATATTCTGTGTGAATTGGGCCTGCAAGGCGCAGAGCCACTGCAATACATCGGCCGTTCCCCAATAAGGCAGGGTGGCCCGAAAAAGAAAAACTTTCATCATCATTCACTCCATCATTGTCTTGCCAGAGGCGTGGCTACACGACAATTATAAAACTGCAACAGTAACACCCCTCCTTCAGAGTGCAGACACTGTATTTCCCATCTCCAGGACTCAAGTTTGGTCTGCCGGTTTCAATGAATCCCATCATAAGAGTTACCTTGCTCACACTCCAACAGCACGTCAAGTCCTAAAAACCATTTGTCTCCATTCACTCTTATCAAATACGCTCACGCATGCTTGCTGGAAATCCAAGACCCTCGCACACAAAACCTCCTTTACCCCCTCCCTCCAACTTTCCCTAGGCTGACCCCTACCCTGCTTTCCCTCCACTACAGATTTATACACTCTCGAAGTCATTCTATTTCGTTCCAGCCTCACTACATATCCGAACCACCTCGACAACCCCTCCTCAGCCCTCTGGATAATAGTTTTGGTAATCCCGCACCTCCTCCTAATTTCCAAACTAACGAATTCTCTGCATTATATTCACACCACACATTGCCCTCAGACATGACTTCTCCACTGCCTCCAGCCTTCTCCTTGTTGCAACATTCACCACCCATGCTTCACACCCATATAAGAGTGTTGGTATAACTATACTCTCGTACATTCCCCTCTTTGCTTCCACTGACAAACTTCTTTGACTCCACAGACTCCTAAGTGCACCACTCACCTTTTTCCTCTCATCTGTTCTATGATTCACCTCATCTTTCATAGACCCATCGGCTGACACGTCCACTCCTGAATATCTGAATACATTCACCTCCTCCATACTCTCTCCCTCCAATCTAATATCCAGTCTTTCGTCACCTATTTTTTTTATCCTCATAACCTTACTCTTTCCTGTATTCACTTTTAATTTTCTTCTTTTACATACCCTGCCAATCTAATCTACCAACCTCAGCAATTTCTCTTCATAATCTCCCAAAAGCACAGTGTCATCAGCAAAGAGCAACTGTGACAACTCCTACTTTGTGTTAGATTCTTTAGCTTTCAACCCAAATCTTGCCAGCACCCGCGCATTCACTTTTCTTACAACCCCATTTATAAATATGTTGAGCAACCACGGTGACAACACACATCCTTGTCTAAGGCCTACTTTTACTGGGAAATAATCTCCCTCTCTCCTACATACTCTAACGTGAGCCTCACCATCCTCATAAAAACTCTTCACTGCTTTCAGTAGCCTACCTCCTATTCCATACACCTGCAACATCTGCCACATTGCCCCACTGTTCACCCTGTCATACGCCTTTTCCAAATCCATAAATGCCACAAAAACCTCTTTACCCTTATCTAAATGCTGTTCACCTATATGTTTCACTGTGTACACTTGGTCTACATACCCCCTACCTTTCCTAAAGCCTCCATGTTCATTTGCTATCCTACTCTCCGTCTTACTCTTAATTCTTTCAATAATAACTCTACCACACACTTTATCATGTATGCTCAACAGACTTATTCCCCTATAATTTTTGCACTCTCATTTGTCCCCTTTGCCTTTATACAAAGGAACTATGCATGCTCTCTGCCAATCCCTTGGTACCTTACCCTCTTTCATACATTAATTAAATAATAACACCAACCACTCCAAAACTATATACCTACCTGCTTTTAACATTTCTATCTTTATCCCATCAATTCCAGCTGCTTTACCCACTTTCATTCTACCCACTGCCTCACGATCTGGCCTCACAACTGGCTCTTCCTCACTCCTGCAAAATGTTGCATAATATGACGCGCTGGTGGCAGCACGTCCTTTTATGCAACAAATGGGCGAGACCTACCCCAGTGCCGGACTTAGGTGGTGGGGGGCCCGGGGCCGAGTTTGGTGGGGCCTCTTGCATTAAAAAGGTCTAACTCCAATAGTTAGAAGGCATTTAAGTTTCTCCTTGGAAAACTTTCACCACTAGCAATATACGTACCATCCTCTAAAGATGAAGAAATGAAACAATAAATTGGATTTATAGTGTATTTTATCACCCTTTCGGTTAATTTGCAAGTGTAACTCAAAAGTAATATATAGACTTATAGGGAGTTATGTTCAGTCAGATAAAATATTATAAGATTTACGTTTTCAGGTCATTTTTCGTGTCACCTGATGAGTAACTATATCTTCATGTATTACCTTTTAAGTTGCATTGACTTGTTAAGGAAATCCCGTCATCTGTCAAAAGTTTCTCTCCTAAGTCTGCAAAGTATTGGTGTAGAAAAGACACTGGTTTGTAAACAAATATTTGTTAGAACTAAGCGAAACGTTCTCCCATTGAAAGTCTATTCTGCAAACTTGCTGCTTTCTTGATTGTTGCCGGTAGTACGTCATATGGGTCCAAAGTAAAGCAATATTGCTCAATCTAAATCTTCGTGATTCACAATTCTACCGCTCTGCACTCAGTGCTTTATTACTGACACCTCCATACACTACACATCGACACCATGCCTAACTCTTCCAGGGTAGGGTAGGTGCCTGAGCCACAGCTTGCAGCTCACAAGACTGTCATTCCCATTATCTCCCTTGGGGCGGGGATGGCTAACCAGAGAGGCCTAGCTTCTTCCTACAAGCCCCGTGAGGGCGGGGAATGTGGCTAGGCCTGGGGATAATTGGTCCCAAAGATAAGGGAGTACTTGTGCCTCCTCCCATGGGAGACTTAGGTTTCAGACACTCCGTAGACAGGAAGCCAAGGCCGGGCCACCACTTGGAAAAGGCCCGGGCCGGGAGAATACCGGCGAATCTTTAATAATAATAATAATAATAATAATAATAATAATAATAATAATAATAATACATTACACGACCACGTCACACCACAAGATATTTCTCTTCTACCAAAGGAAAGTCCTTCCCTTATAACCCAAAGTTTCTATCATTCTTTAGCTTTACGCATAAATAGTTTAAACTATACTCATGATATCAGATTACTGCACGAGACATGATTATCATTGCGGGATCAAACAATTGCTTTTTAAAGACTGAGAATAAGTTTCTTGTAATTTAACACTTCTTTATTGAACACAAAAACTTTCACATAGCCATGACCTCCAAATAATTTTTTTTGTTCATCTAAAACTTCATTAATTGCAAAATAAAGCTCAACGCTGAAGTTTTCTTCATTACTTCCACATTTTCTGTGAGCTCCCACATAACACGGGTAGACTAAACATCGTTACGTCAGTCTATAATGAGCTGTAATATAAGTTTCCTCAGTATGAAAAGAATATCCAGTAAAAAAGTCTTAGCCTACTGCAGCCTGTCTTAGCATTATATGAACGGTACATAAACAGCATTAACTAAAATATGCTGCTCTGCTCCTGCAGGTCGTTTTAAATATTATGAAGGAAGTTATTCACTCAACCTTGGAAGGAATTCTGGTTAAATACTGAATCAAGTTTATGTATGTTCTAGGTTACTTATAAACAGCGATACAATGGTTAGGTTGATCAATGTGGCCCGGTGGTCTGGTGGCTAAAGCTCCCGCTTCACACACGGAGGGCCCGGGTTCGATTCCCGGCGGGTGGAAATTCCGACACGTTTCCTTACACCTATTGTCCTGTTCACCTAGCAGCAAATAGGTACCTGGGTGTTAGTCGACTGGTGTGGGTCGCATCCTGGGGGACAAGATTAAGGACCCCAATGGAAATAAGTTAGACAGTCCTCGATGACGCACTGACTTTCTTGGGTTATCCTGGGTGGCTAACCCTCCGGGGTTAAAAATCCGAACGAAATCTTATCTTAATGAGGTTTAAAACCTATCGACTACAATAGGGTCATTAAGGTTGTACGTAATCTTTTCACCACCCGACTAAAACGTCAGTAATTAAGGTGAACTTACAGCTTATATACGCTGAGTGAAATACACTTAAGTGTATGTATCTTGTGAGCGCAGAGGCGTCGTAAGGGGAGGGCCACCCCGGATGACACCAAAGAGCCTCTAAGAAGGTAACACTAATGACCAAAACCGTGCTGCAGCAACATAAGAGAAAAATCCTTCGTTTCTATATAGCCTATTATAGGATTACAGAGTACAAATAGGCCTATATAGGGAAAATCATTGATTTTGATGATGTCATAGATGATTTTGCAGGACTGAAGGCAAGGAAATGAAATATCATTCATTGAGATGTTACCTGTACTCAAGGTTAAATCGGAACTAGCGTTTTTCTTTATTTTTCAAGTTTTTTTTTCGTTGTTGAAGATGAATAGATGTAGGATCTGTTGCCTATACTCAAAGTGGTATTTGAGTTTATGTTTCCTCAATATTACTACGATTATTTATTTTATCATTAATAAAGTTCGATTTATGGCCCTTAAACGTTCTCATTGCTAAACATTAGTCACTGGTCATGCAGCAGTGATGTAACTGGTCATGCAGCAGTGATGTACCTAGTCATGCAGCAGTGATGTAACTGGAGTTTACTACCCCTATCCCCCCGCCCTTGGATTTCATAGGGGTGACACCAAAGATGCCACCCCGGGTGACACCAAAGATGCCGCCCCGGGTGACACCAAAGATGCCAACCCCGGGTGACACCAACCTTAGCAACGCCTCTGTATGAGCGGCAAATGCCCCGTATCCGCTTCCAAACTATAGTTATTTTGTATCAGAATACTTGATCCTCTATGGACTGTCCAGTCCATAGAGGAATGTATTGGTTTCAAATTATCTGCATTTGTTATATTTACATTACTTAAAATTAGTATATAAATATAACAATTATTTATTTAGGTATCATAATCACGATAAGGTATTCACTTATGCCGGTAGTTTGACCTTTTTATTGTCATGAATAAAATATTTGAGGAGATGGACGGTTCGATAACAGGCAAATGTTCGGTCGACTTATGTCTAAGTCAGATTCTTCCGAAGCCACCACCAAATGTTCGAAATTACTGAAGCCCCCGACGTTTCCCAAGTAACTAGCATCAGCCTCCGGCTAAGCAGCAGACTCAGAGACATTCTTTCCCACATATTCATAGTCTTCATTCCTCACCTTCAACTTCAGGCCTTCAAAACTTCCGAAACCTATATTACCGACAGTCGTGAAAACCTCTGAGGTAAGTGTGGTCGGTCCCAAAGGGGCCTGAACGGTAACAATAACTGTTAAAGAAATATTAACATACAGTAAACACCTTTTCATAATTATGTCCAATATTATCTGCGTATGTTCTAGCTCCGCTTAAAGTGTGTGAACAGGTTTTGCACACTTAATCGTTTCTGGGTCCAGAATTACATTTGCAATTCAGGACAGGAAGGAATACCTCAATCATTATTTTATGTTTGAATGGGTTTATTTTTATGATGAGCTCATGAAATACTAGTACAAAGAATCATTTGAGGAAAGACAAATCTATTTACAGGTTAAATATACTGATATAAATTAATTTTCTTAATCTTTAGGGGGAAGGGCCGAGTGAAAGGCTTTTACTTCAGGGAGTTTTCTAGAATATAGAGACTCGACTGTGCAATCGTGATCAAAATGTCTTTTTTACCAAGCATGCAAGATATTAATATTTCCTATAATAACAGTTAAAATACCCTGTAGCTTCCGTCCTTTAATATGATTAGTCCTTATTTTAATATGATTAGTCCTTTAATATGATTAGTCCAGTAACAATGTGACACTCTAAACAATATTTGTTATTAGGGGATAGGCTGTAAAATCGACTAGATGATACAAAGACATTCTGTCCGAATTGAAATCCTTATTGAAGGGACAACACATCTGCAAGATACCAAGCTTTTTCAGGTTTAAAGAGTGTACATGGTGAGCATAGGTACATAAGTAGTCAGGAGAGCAGGTGACGAAAAGTCGTGAGGTACGACCCTGATTATGCCAGTTTAGGAGGGTGGTACGAGCTGAGGAGCATGTGAGCTAAGGGGGTCCCGCCTGGCTTACCCTAAATTTGGGTGATGGCGTGAGTGGTATGAATCAGGGTTGCCTGATGAACACAACAGCTTATGGCCAAAATTTAAAGAAAATAAGGCCAAAAATGTCCACTCTGGAAAAGTATTTGGCCAAAAATATGACCAAAGAAATAAAATGATTTGAATTGTATGGATTAACATCCCAGCAATTAAGTGTGCATAAATTATTCCTATATATTCGATTAAATATCACCAAAAATGCTTTTAAACTTAAAATACTTAGTGTGGAATGACATGCTATTTCAGGAATAAGTTCTATTTCTGCTTGTTTATCCTGGTCATTCATGGACAATTTGATAACTCTATCTAGAGTTGTTTGTGATGTACTGTCAGATTTATCTTGGTGTTTCTTTGATTTTTCATGAACAGATATAAAGTTTTGGCAGCACGTTAGTTTTGCAATACGTGCAATATGCATTTTGACCATCAGATTTCAGCTACACATTTTACTTCCTACTCTTTTTATATTTTCTTCCACTTTTGTGCTTCAGAATTTTAAAGGACTGAAAAAAAAACAAAATCTCAATTTAGAAAATGAAGAAACAAAAAACAAATTATAGTAGTACAAATACTAATGTGGCACAACAAACATTAATCTGGTAAAGAGAAAATAATAAAAATATAAGCAAGATAAAGATCGAGTTTATAAAAGATATTAAAAAAAATTCAGTAATAATACTAAAATCACTTACTCACCATTATTACCAAACTGAACATATTACATGTATTTTGTCACAATGTTGGTAAAGTTTATGTAAAATATTGCAGTATCAGAGTTTATGAGACAGAACTATCAGCTAAGATCACCAAATGTCTGATATCACACAACAGAACAACACTTACAATACAAAGTCTCCGCTGTAACTAAGTAGAGATGATCAAAACAGACATGGACCCCTAGTCGGTATGGCTGCTGGGTACGTGTTTTATACGTGTACAGAACGAAGCTGGTGGTATTTATCAACAGAACTGGATCAAGTTTATAGTAACAATATCGAACATAAGAATATAAGAACATAAGAAAGAAGGAACACTGCAACAGGCCTACTGACCTATTACAAAAAAAGTGATTTTTAAGATGGTAGTTTTTCTCATTTTGTAATAAAGAGTTCGGGATACATAAATACACACATTAAAATCAATTAATCTTTAATATAATATAAAAATCACTATCTTTGGTCTAGAGGTATTTTGTACACATATGCATGTTACAATAATAATTTATAATTAGCATTTTACTAAAATAATAATTCGTGACCCTACACAGGGTACAACTCTCTTGACACTACTGTGTCACTATATATTATATATATATATATATATATATATATATATATATATATGTATATGTATATATATATGTATATATATATATATATAAATATATATATATATATGCTAAAATAATAAATTAAGTAACATTTAAAATAAATTACAATCAACTGCGTTTCTCACGACACTTATCCGAGTTGTGACGCTCTTGCTCCACCGTGTCACTTGACACCCTTTTCTCCGTGTAATACACACTTTCGCAACCGTGTCACACTTGACACCCTTGTCTCTGCTTCACACTACCCGCATAGCGTCTTTGTCGAGGCCAGTCAAATGACACTATTCAATGTACACTACAACCAAGCCATCTTCAGTGTCACACGACACTCTTTCCTTCTCAGTGTTCCACTACGGTCCTGTAGCATGTCTCAGTGTTCCACTCCATCATACTTGCTTAAGAGTCACACTACGGTCCTAGCCCAGTTCAGTGCAACACTCCAACCTTTTCTTCATGTAATGTCCCACTAAACAGCATCCGACGACTCCGGCCCACAGTTGACCAGCGTAGGCGGCGAGTCCGCAGACATCACCGGTAGTCCTGTAAATACTCTCTAAGGCCGGTAGAAGTACACCTTAAGAAGGTCTGGTGAGTACTGTCTACCGCCTTCAAGACCAGTTGACACACCGCAAGGTGGTCCGATGCAGCACACACTATGTTGCAAGCTCACTGAATGGGGCTGTCAAATAACTGAGGCCAACAGACTCAGTGAGCAGCGGTGAGCGCTTCTTCTAAAATCAGTAGAAGCCAGTAGAATACTCTATTGCCAGTAGATGTGTACCATTAGGTGTTCAGGTACCTACTGCTTCTAAAGCCAGTAGATGTGTACCATTAGGTGTTCAGGTACCTACTGCTTAGATGCGTACCGTGAGGTGTTCAGGTACTTAATGCTTCTAAAGCCAGTAGATGTGTACCATTAGGTGTTCAGGTACCTACTGCTTAGATGTGTACCGTGAGGTGTTCAGGTACTTAATGCTCTAAGGCCAGCTCAGCAGTCCCTACATTGGGTTTGATGACGTACCCAGTGGTACTGCCGGCCGGCAGGTTAACTATTTAACCGCTAGTTTGGTAGGGGGCCGCAACATGACCCATGCAGAGCCGGTCCATTCCCCCCCCCCCGGATTAGACCAATGACCCAACCCCCGGATTATCCCAATGACCCACCCAGTCTGGTCATCCCCACTCAAGGATGGAGCACTGTACCAGACCCAGCAGCACAAGCTAGTCAGGTCCAACTCACACCCACCTACACCCACTCATGTATTTATCTAACCTATTTTTAAAACTACACAACGTTTTAGCCTCAATAACTGTACTCGGGAGCTTGTTCCACTCATCCACAACTCTATTCCCAAACCAGTGCTTTCCTATATCCTTCCTGAATCTGAATTTTTCCAACTTGAAACCATTGCTGCGAGTCCTGTCTTGGCTGGAAATTTTCAGCACACTATTTACATCCCCTTTATTTATTCCTGTTTTCCATTTATACACCTCGATCATATCCATTCGTCTCTCGACCTCCGGGGAGAGAGGACGCACGCCTAGTAGCTACACCTGCCCTCTGGTGGTGACCTTTAGCAACTAGAAGACAAAATGGCGTACCGAGTGGGACAACGGATTAACACTGTTTGTATACAGCTGGTACGTGGCACGCTTACTGGAGCAACGATGCATACATTGCTACCTGCTATCATCAGGGACGCCTATGGTGTCCCCAACGAGGAAGTATATGGTGTTGCCTTGAATGGGATGACCAGAGTATTCCTAAAACTGAATCGTACCGGCGTCTACGACAGACTTGTTGAAGAGTATCAGGAGAGGAAGGTGACGGTGAACTCGGCAGTGGACGTCGTTATGCATGACGTATCCAGGTACTATACGTGGGTGAAGGTCAGGAATGTCCCTTTCGAGGCGACGGCGTATAGTATACAGGAGGTATTCAACAACTACGGTAAAGTCCATTCGGCAACGATGGGAGTATGGACAGAAGGGCCATATAAGGGACGACCTGAGGGCTCTTATACCCTCAAAATGACGTTGGCTAGGCCTATACCATCCTACGTCATGTTGGTGGAGTCCAGGACGCAGGTTTTTGTACACTATGCCGGCCAGAGAAAGACCTGTCGACTTTGTGGCTCATATGATCATATGGCAGCTCACTGTCCTAGAAGGCAGCCTACCAGGGCTCCTGGTACGTTGGCAGTGGAGCAGAGACCATGTGAGTTGATGCCTGAGTTGGGAGAGGTGGAACCAGTGACGAGTGGTCGATGGAGTGAAGAGGTAGAACGGGAAGTATCGACGGTCGGTACCTGTGTTACCATCCCAGAGGTGACAGGGGAGGGGCCCCCATCGCCTGAGGGACGGGTGGACGTGGAAGAGTCTACCCAGGAGAAGTTGCTGGATGCGGTGCTGAAGGAGTTCTTCGACGAGACGGTGGCCGGGGAGGATGGTCCTGAGAAGTCAAGTGAGATACAGCTGATGGTTGAGCAGCAGGAACAGGTGAAGGGTTCGAGGAATGCCAGAGAGGACATGGAAGTGGTGGTAGAAGTCCATCAGGAGGATGTGCAGGAAGTAGATTTGTGTGTGAGTGAGAGCTCACGAAAAAGGACTGCGGGTGCTTTTGACCTCGATGAGGTTTTAACACCTGGGCAGAGACCCGGGAAGAAGTCATGGGTAGTTGTAGGGGAAAAGGTAGGCAGGGGAGGGGGTGTACCGGGGAAGATCAGTGGGGGGGGGCAAGGAGGGGCTGGAGGCCAGGTTAGAAAAAAGGATAAAAATGGTACAGGTACTGAGAAAGGTGAAGTGAGTAAGATACAGCGGCATAGGGGTAAGCCCCCTCTTCTAGCAAATTCAAGTGTGTCACAATAAATGTCAATGGGCTTAAATCTGAGGTAAAAAGGGTTTGGTTAGAGTGGTTTTTACGAAGGTTTGATGTGGATGTATGTTTTTTGCAGGAGCATAACCATAGGTTAGGGAGTGAATTGAGTTTGAGGGGTTATAAAATGTTTGTCAGTAATGCTTTGCAATTAAAAGGAGGGGTAGCAGTAGCTGTAAAGGAGACCAGCCCATTGCGTGTCATGGGTTGGGAGGAGGGGGGAGGGGGGAGGGTTGTAAGGGTAGATGGGCACTGGGGGGTGAGGAGAGTATGTTTCATTGGTGTATATATGCCAGCATGTAACAATGTTAGAGTTAAAGTTGATTTTGTACGTGATGTTTTGATGTATTATTTGCGGGGTTTACCTTCCATAACTGTAATTGGAGGTGATTGGAACTGTGTGATTAGGTATGGGGATGTGACGCAGAGGGGGGCAGGATGTGTTTTGGGTGCACTACGGGATGTGTTGAGGGATGTAGGTGTTGTAGATGTGGTGGGCAGGGGGGAGTATGGGGTGGAGCACACGTTTATTCGTGGGAATTATGGGGCGAGGTTAGATAGGATATATGTGATGCAGGGGATTGGTGTGGAGAGAGTGAGGGCTTTTGATGTCGGTTTTTCGGATCATAGGGCGGTGATAGCTGATCTGCGGGTGGATGGTATAGTTCGCATATATGCTGGGTATTGGAAATTGAATGTGAGGCTTCTGCAGGAGGGGGATGAAGGCTCATCCTTTGAGGAATGGTGGAGACATTGCTGGGAGGGTAGGGATGGTGGGATGGATTTGCTTGACTGGTGGGAGATGCGAGCAAAGACAGCAATAGCAGAGTTTTTTAGGATACGTGGAAAGGAACAGGCAAGGTGGAGATATGGTTTGCAAAACTACCTGGAGGGACAGCTGAATGCTGTTTATGACGGGGGGGGAAGGGAAGATGTGCGAGGTGAGGTGGATGGCTTAAGGAGTAGGATTGAAGGATTACATAATGAAAGGTTTAACGCGATTAGAGTTAGGGCAGGATTAGAGGAGGTGTTAAAGGGTGATCGACCATCAGGTTATGTCCTAAGAAAATTTAGGGAAAGGCAGATGGTGACTACCATAGCGCATCTAGTGGTCGCTGATGGGGGGGGGGGTTATGTGGTGGGTCAAGGTCTTACTGATACAGATGATATTAGTGGTTATGCTGATTATTGGTTTAGGGAGAAATGGAGGAGGAACAAGGAAGTTGTCAGTGAGGAGGTATTTGGGGTTATGCAGAATACTATTGTATTGGGACAAGAGGAACAGGAAATGCTGGAGGGTAGTATTAGTGAGGAGGAGGTGGGGGAGGCGGTTTACGGGATGAGTCAGGGTAAGACGCCGGGCATTGATGGAATACCGAATGATTTTTATAGAGTTTATTGGGAATGCATTAGGTATGGGTTAGTGGAAGTCTTGAATCATATGTGGAGCAGTGGGAGGATGGGGAAGACCCAGAAAACAGGGATCGTTGTGTTGGTGCCGAAGAAGAAGGATGGGAAAGTATTGAATGATTATAGAGCAATATCCTTAATGTGTGCAGATTATAAAATTTATGCTAAAATTCTGGGCAATAGACTGAAGAAGGTTCTAGGATCAGTGGTACATGGGGGACAGTTTGGCATTCCGGGAAGAAGTATGAGGGACGGGCATAGTCAAATAAGGGATTTTATTGAGGACTGCACCGGAGGGGGAATACTTGGATTAGATTGGGCTAATGCGTATGATTGTGTGAATAGGGATTTCTTAAAAGTTTGTTTGGAACAGCTGGGTTTGGGGGAGAAGGTGGTGAGATGGGTGCAAACCTTGTATGAGGGAGCAGTTATTAGGGTACAGGTTAATGGTAAGTTGGGGGACCCAGTACTGATGGAGAGAGGTTTGAGGCAGGGCTGTCCACTCTCTCAGTTATTGTTTGCCTGCGTACAGAATCCATTTTATGGGCTGGTGGATGAGGTGATGATTGAACATGGGATTAGGGGGGGTGGGAGGGGGGGGATTGTGGGGTACGTAGATGATACTACCGTGCTGGTAAGGCATGAGGAAGATCTAAGGAAAGTTGGTGGAATCATTCAGATTTTTGGGGACGCCACGGGTATGAGAGTTAATTTAATGAAGTCGAGACTATTAGAGGTGGGGGATTGGGTGGGAGGGGGCTTGGGGGAGGGGTTGGGATGGTCAGTAGTGGACAGAATTAAGGTTTGTGGAATATGGTACATGGCGGAAGTGCAGGAAAGTAGGAAGATAAATTCGGAATTAGTTACGAGCAGGGTTTTGGGTAGGCTAGGAGGCTTAAGGGCTAGGGATGTAACATTACAGCAGAGAGTTTTAGTGGTCAACTCTCTGGTTTACAGTAAGGTGTGGGGAGTGGCTGAGGTGTTCCCTTTAAGAGCAGAGGATATTGCAGAAATCCAGAGGAAGGTTCTAAGGTATGTGTGGGGGTTTGGGAGGGCATGGTTGAGCAAGGACGTGGTGATGACGGAGGGGAGACGTGGGGGTCTTGGCCTGATGTCATTGGGTCATAGAGTAATGGCTTTATATATTAAACAAAGATATATTCGGACTGGGGGGAATAGAGGAGTCAGGGTAGGTAGGGTAATGGAGGATGCACGAAGATGGTGGTGTGGAAGGGATTTGAGGTATTGTGAGGATATGTTGAGGGTTTTATTACATGTTAAACAGGTGTCCACGTTAAAGGTCAAACGAATGGTGGGTGCTGTGGTAGGCAAGGGTGTCTTACAGGGACTTGCTGTATATCCAACATATGACTGGATAAGCATATGGAGGAAGTTTGGGTTGCTTAGAATACCAGCGAGGGTACGAGAGTTAGTATATCGTTTTCTGATGGGAATATTGGCCTCTAGGGATGTGTTATATAAAATGGGTCTTGTGAGAGAGGACTCATGCTTGCATTGTGGGGACATCGAAACGGCCTTTCATGCGGTATATTTTTGTCCCTCTTTGGAGGGGGTGAGGTTATGGATGGTGAGAGTTATCAGATTTTTTGGGGGGGGGGGCAATGGCCATTCCTACGGGCCTTAATGTTGGATGTAACTGGGGTGCCGGGTGATGTGGGTAGAGCCTTAATGTATGTTATGACGGATTATTTACATGTATCTTGGGGGATGAGGGAGGTTAGGGGAGAGTTGAGGATAAAAGCGTTAGCAGCGAGATTTTATAGAACTATGTGTAGGAATAGGCAAGTCTATGGTGGGAGGTGGGTAGTTAGCTTTTCGGAGGGTTACCGGAATCTCACTGTGGGGGGCCTTCTCCTCATGAACCCAGGGGGCGGGCAAAGGGTTGGTCTCCTACCGGGGGATGCATGAGGGTGGGTTGGTTTAGGCTTCTTTGTAGTGTGGATGGTGGGAGGGTTATGAATAGAGTGGAAGGGTGATGAATGAGGATTTGGAATCTATGGTTATGTTCACTGCATACAGGATAACCTTAAAAACCATGATGACTAAACCTTGGGATCTCGGGTTTAGAGCAGAATGATGTTAAGATAAGCACACAAGTTAACTTGATCGTTGTATAACTTATGTTTGTGAAGTGCTGTCACCCTGCACAGTTGCTTTGTGGGAAAAATTTTCTGCTATGTTTTATATATGAAATCATGATCTTTGGTTTAGTCAATTTTATAATCACATATAATGACACCTTTTTCTATGTACCTAATCATGTTATGTAATGATATATGAATTATAATGGATAGTGAGGTATTAGGTAAGGAGTGGGCAATTTTATTGTGTGATGCCCTTAATGGGGTTTCTATGAGATTGTAAACTGGTTTTGTTCAATGGTGTTATTGGGGAAAAAACAAGGATGGAACATGTACGAACTTGTATGTCAATATTTTTAATTATGACTACTGTATGTGCATGAGGAATTTTTATTCCCATGATAATGCTCAGTATAATAACATTGATAATAGGGAAAAGGGGGGGGGGGTAGTATGTGCCGGCACGAAGTAAGTGCGGCGAGTCTTTAGACAATGAGAATTATAATTATATGCTAATTATTTGTTTATATATTATCTTTTAGACTGTTTATATATAAAAAAAAAAAAAAATCAGCAATGATGTACTAGTGTTTCAAATAGGGAGATAAGGTTTTTTATGTCCTGTAACTAGACAGTTTTGATACCTTATGTTAGGATTTTGTTAGTTGTATGGGTTGTACTTGCGTATATAATGTTATGTCTTTTACTTGAGGGTGTTTCCTGCCCAGTGTTTATGTGAGGAGTTTCATTGTGAGATGTATCAATGTAATGTTTATTGTAGGCTTAGGTTTGCATAATGTTAAAATTAATGTTCTGTATAATTTTAATTTTTGTATGTTAAATAATATTTATTGTGCACTTTGTGCAAGGGGTCTAATTGTACAGAGTTGTGGGGGATTTATGTGGACACAGACATAAAATTTTTGAGTTTTTGGTTTTTGCTAATTTTTTTTTGTTCGGTGCTGGAGCTCTCTCGCTCTTTATTATGTTAAGAGATTCCTGCTATTTGCGGGAAGTATTAATGTGGTATGTCTTTGCAATTTTATTGTAGGGTTAGGTTAGCCTTTGTTTAATTATTGTAATGTATAATTTTATCCTTCGTATGCTGCATCATATCATCTGTGTACTTTGTGCAAGGAGGTTTTACTGTACTGTATAATAGGCATGATTTGTAGGTTTAGAATTTGTTGAGGTTTTTTCTGAGCAGGTGTTATCCTGTTCGTTTCATTGTTCGGTGATGGTATATTCTTTAATACAATATGAATGTAACACTTGTGGTATGCTATGGGGTTAATGGTAGGTCATTGTATTTTCAAACGGTTAATAATTGTGTTCTTTTATTTATTTATATCTTGTACTGTGTCCTTTTAAATAAAATATAAAAAAAAAAAAAAAAATTCTACGCCTTTCGAGAGAGTGCAGATTCAGGGCCTTCAGTCTATCCTCATAGGGAAGATTTCTGATACATGCTATCATCTTTGTCATCCTCCTTTGCACGTTTTCCAGAGCATTTATATCCATTCTGTAATACGGTGACCAGAACTGAGCAGCATAGTCTAAATGAGGCCTAACCAAGGATATAGAGAGTTGAAGAACAACCTGAGGACTTCTATTATTTATACTTCTAGATATGAAGCCAAGAATTCTGTTAGCTTTATTGCGAACACTAATGCACTGTTGTCTTGGTTTTAGGTTACTGCTAACTAGAACTCTTAAATCCTTTTCGCAGTCGGTAGTATTAAGATCTACATTATTTAGTTTATATGTGGCATGGTTATTGTCCTGTCCAACATTTAGAACTTTGCATTTGTCAATATTAAACTGCATCTGCCACTTCTCCGACCATTGCGTCAGTCTATTCAAATCATCCTGGAGTTCTCTAATGTCCTCATTAGAATGAATTGGACGGCCTATTTTGGTGTCATCAGCAAATTTGCTTATGTCGCTATTTATTTCCTCATCAATGTCGTTTATGTAAATTGTGAACAACAACGGGCCCAACACTGACCCCTGAGGAACACCGCTTGTGACGTGCCCCCATTTCGATTTCTCCCCATTTATGCAAACTCTCTGCTGTCTATTTGTCAGCCATGCCTCTACCCAGGAAAAAATTCTCCTCCTATTCCGTGTGCCCTAAGTTTCCTCAATAGCCTCTGGTGTGGAACTCTATCGAAAGCCTTATTGAAGTCCATATACACAATATCATATTCATTACCATGATCTACCTTCTCAAACACCTTAGTGAAAAAAAGCTAGTAAATTCGTAAGACAGGAACGCCCCTTTGTAAAACCGTGTTGAGAATCATTAATCAATCTGTGCCTGTCAAGATGGCTACGAATTGCTTCGGCATTTATTGATTCCATAAATTTTCCCACTATGGAGGTAAGGCTTATTGGTCTATAGTTCGAAGCCAAGGACCTGTTACCTGCCTTGTAAATAGGTATTACATTTGCCATTTTCCACTTATCAGGCACTATGCCAGTTTGTAGTGATATGTTAAAAAGATTAGTCAAAGGTATGCTAAGTTTCTCTTTACATTCCTTTAACACCCTTGCAAACAGTTCATCAGGACCTGGGGATTTGTTAGGTTTTAGTTTATTTGTCTGAGGAGCATGTCACTAGTTACTGCAATCGTACATAGTTTATTATCATCCTGTTCTACGTAATCTATTATATCAGGAATATCGCTAGTATTTTCCTGGGTGAAAACTGAGAATAAGTAAGTATATAGAATTTCCCACATATCCTTATCACTGTCAGTGATCTGACCAGAGTTACTCTTAAGTGGGCCAATCTTGTCCCTAATCTTACTTCTGTATACCTGAAAGAACCCTTTTGGGTTAGTCTGAATCCCTTGCTACCTTAGCCTCATAATCTCTTTTTGCTTTTCTTATTCCTTTTTTTTATTTCTCTCCTTAATTGAATATGTTGATTTCTTAACTGCCCATCCCCTCTTTTGATACGCCTATATATGCCTCTCTTTTGACCAATGAGATGTTTTAATCTATTGTTCATCCATTTGGGATCATTTTTGTTAGATCTAATTTCCCTACTCGGAACAAAAGTAGTCTAGGCAGCTAGAACTATGCTCTGAAAAACGTCATATTGGCAACCAAGATCACCTACCTGACCCATAGTCAGGACATCCCAATTTAGCCCACCCAAGTAATTTTTCAGTCCCATGAAGTCGGCCAAGCGAAAATCTGGGACTGAGATTTGATTGCAGTTATCTGGGTAATTCCATGATATATTAAAACTAAGTGATTTGTGATCACTTTCCCCAAGCTCATCATTAACCTGAAGATTATTAATTAGTGAATCTTTGTTGGCAAGAACAAAGCCAAGTAGATTGTTTCCTCTAGTTGATTCTGTCACAACCTATTCTAAAAAGCAATCCTGAACCGTATCAAGAAAGTCACTAGACTCAAGATTTCCTGTCATATTGTTCCAATCAATTTGTCTATAGTTAAAATCTCCCATTATCACAACATTTTCATATCTAGATGCCTTATGAATTTCGTCCCATAACAGCTTATTGCACTCCCTACCAAGGTTTGGGGGCCTATAAATCACACCCAAAATTAATTTGTCACGACCCTCGAGAAACTGAAGCCAAACCGATTCTGTGTTCGATGTTTCTAATCTTATATCATGTCTGAGACAACAATTTAAATTTTCTCTGACATACATCGCCACACCACCATCCTTCCTGTTGACCCTATCAGTGTTTAGTAGTTTATAACCCTGTATGTTGCATTCAGAAGGCATTTCTCTATCTTTCAGGTTGAACCAGGTCTCTGTTATACCAATAATATCTATATTACCTACACTTGCAAGTAATTTTAGCTCATCTATCTTATTTCTTAGACTCCTACTATTTGTATAGTAAACCTTAAGGGAGCTAGTCACTCGTTGCCCTCTACTATCTTTCTTTGTTTGTTGATCAATTGATTTGCCATTACTAGCAATTTTATTTTGAATATTGTCTTTTAAACATATCCCTGAGGTATCCCGGTAATAACTGCTCTTTCTAACCCTAATGCTGCAGCCTGATTGTTTCCCAGAAACACCCATACCTCTATAATCTATCAGTTTAAATTCCTAGACAAGTCATCAATTACCCTCTCAATTGAATTGGCTAATGCAACCACTCCATCCCCAGAGAGATGAACCCCACCCCTTGCATACATATCACGTTTGCCAAAGAAAAGGTCCCAGTTATCAATGAATGGGATTGCAAGTTCCTTACAGTACCTGTCTAGCCAGCGATTTATACCAATTGCCCTAGATATCCATTCATTGCCCACTCCCTTTCTAGGCAAGGTGCTACATATGACTGGGATCCCTCCCTTAGACCTAACTACTTCTATGGCTGACCTGTACTTATCCAGCAGGAGCAGGAGCTTCGTGTACTTGTTTTATACAATTACAGAACGAAGCTCAAGCATGCTTGGTGTTATTGAGGGAGTCATAGAACAAACTAAGCCAACTACCAGTCTTATTATGACGTCATTGAACAAACATTTTCAATAACAGTCAATCTGCATCATGCGGCGTCACCGCCAACCAAACGCTGCGTTAAGGGGTACCAACAGCTAGCGTTATAATGCGATAACAATATCTTTAAGCTAAGTAAATAATGCAAATGATTTGAAATATTTGTAAAAATGGGCAAATTAGTGGCGACATTTGCATAAATGGCCAAACTGATTTTTCATGGCCACATAGTTAAAAAAAAAAAGGCAGATTTTCACAAAATTGACCATGAAATGGCCAGTTAACAAATTTGGCCACGAAATGGCCAATCTGGCAACCTGGTATGACTGCGTGTCATTTCATTGCATTTTCATGCTTTTGCATTTTATTAGAATGACCTGTTCAAGATAGTAACAATATTCAGTGTTATATTACTCTGGGAAAATGTACCAACTCCGTTCATTAACATAATTCCATACATTATTAAGGTAATCTCTTTTTTTATAGATAGTATACCTTAGTAAAAAGAATTCTTTCTGCAATATCGTTTCTATTATTTTAAATAAGTGTCCCGAAAATAAAGTTGGCTCAGCCATGGAAGAAATGCTCCAAAAAATTCCTAAATTAAATAGTCTTACAGTAAAGGTTAGTGAGTAATAATGCCGCAGTCAGAGTATGTCATATACATTCCACTAGTCATGAATTTTAAATAAAATATAAAAAAAAACTAGTCATGAGTCACATTTGCAGTGCTCAAAATATCTTTCAAAAGAATGTAATTTCGCCATGTAACAATAGATCTCCTGATTCAAGATTTGTTTAAGGAATATCAATATTTGTTTTGCTTATAACACTTATAGATCATGTATAAATTTTCATGATATAATTCGGTATCATTATATCGATACGATTAGCGCTTAGTTTTGATAATAATAATAATAATAATAATAATAATAATAATAATAATAATAATAATAATAATAATAATAAATCGATACGAAATATACATGATGAAGTAGATATTAGACCATCTGATTTATCACAAATAATAACCATATTTGCTCTTAAATTTATTTGGCCTTAGATTTTGCAATAACGTAGTAGAGAGAGACGATGCGCAGTTAATGACAACGGATCCTTAGGCGGAACATCGACAGTCGTCGTATCCTCTCACAAAACCTTCGAAATCACCAAAACTTCCAAGGCCTCTAGAACCTCCAAAGATCAGCTTCAAGCTCAGCAGCAGCCTAAGCAACAGGTTCAGCACTCCGCTTTTTCCGATAGCCTCCAAATCGTCCCCTAAAACCTCCAGAAACATTCCAGGTAACTAGGGGGCTCAACATCTAGGAAAGGTGCAGCACTTGCGACAGCCATGCAGAAGGCGGCCACAACAGCAACAATGACCAGCTGGATGGATATAAATATTTATTTTTCTCGTTATTATGTTTAATATTTTTTATATGCTACGTCCTCGGCAGTTTTATAAACGTTTCCTAGTTATTTATTGTTATTTAGATTAGTTATTATTCGTATTTAACAGAAAAAGGTATATCTCGATTATTTGTTATGATTAAATGAGTTTTCTTTTGCAGTAAGCCAGTGAAAAGCAGATGCAGTTTCTATACAGACACGAAATTAAAGTACATAGGCTTTAAATTTATAGCTCGCCCACCAGTATAAAGCTGACCACATGATCTGTAACATGTCATTGATCCGAAGTTATTATTTATCTAATAATATTAATTAAAAGATACTGAAGTTTCACTGCTGATATGTTCTCAATATAGCATTCAGGCAATAAGAAAGTGACAGATATAAGCATCATAACATAAAACAATAAAAATTAACAGAAAAGTGGTGTGCAAAAGGGAGTAAAATAAGACAGACAGTATAACTTACCAGGATGTTCCTGAGTCAGGAGGTTCCGTCCGATGATGTTGAAAAGTTTGGTTGGTTAATGGGGGTTTAAAGCCTTACGAGTGCACTAGGAGCATTAAGACTTTATATGTCCTCTTCACTACCAGACAATAATACTTTAAGCCCTTAGATAGGGACTAAGTAAACGCACGTCATATATACGGTGTATATATCTTATGTGAGGAAACTGGAGGCAGCGCTTACTTTCATACAAACCACGGAATGGGTGGGGTTTGAACCCATGATGAGTGGGTCGTGTGAAACCCTCTGTCACTGTGTCACTGTTCACGTTTTTTTCAAGCTCATTGACAGCGTTAATAGTTTTCATTTGTAAGCCAAAGAATGTTTTTCTTTTCATAGTGTTTTTATTCCTAGTATTTTGTTTAATATATATGTTAATGATATCAATTAAAAACCATTTGTTTAAAAATATATATTGTTTTAAAGTGAAAATAATAATAAAATTGTTCCTACATAAACTCACTCATCCTGTTTTTATATAACTTCCCGTCTGTCTGTCTCTTCTAAACTTTATGTAATCAACTAAATGTTATCTACTAACCAAAAACTTCCCTCGTAACCAAGTAAACTTCTTTCATCTTTGGTAAATGCTCCACTTTCAGTATTACAAAGATGCCTTATTCAACTCCTGAAGCTTCGCCATGGAGATTTAATTTTCATTTGCAGTTATGTAGAGCAATATTGGTTGAGATCCAAATCTTTAGTTTCACCATTCACAGCTCCAGTAATGCCAAAGCAGTTTCATGACTGACAAAAAAAATTAGAACATGTGGCCACTAGTTACACGTCTCACTACCTGATGCTTCTCTCCTGGTAAACCAAGATCTCACAGATTATGGCTTAACAGATAACATTCTTATCCTTACTATATGAATCTCTGCTATTCTTTTATGAAGTTAAACTGTTGCTAACATACAGTTTTACTCCTGTTAATGTATGTCTGATTATCGAATTTATTCACAGTATGCTGATTACTTGAATTTTTACCTAGTAATTACCAAAAGGAAGAATACTGTTTATCTAGAACTTTATGAAACTCTAATTAGCTCTAATGTACCATGGAAATCTTCACGTCAGTTAAACCTGCTGGATGTATCGATAATTTTGCCTGAATGTGCAGTAAATTTGGCTGGATGTGCAGATAGTCCGGCTGGTTGTGCAGAATTAAACATTTTTCTCAGAAATAGGAGCCAAATGAGATCTCTTTAGCCTTTTGGTTCCTGAGAAACATGAACGTGAGTAAGTCAAGGCTTGGATCACAGGTGAAGGTACAACAAACTGTAAATTAACAATAAATACTTCATTTAAATTGCGTTTTTCCCATTATTCTGAGCCATATTTGCCTTAACCCATCAAACTTCAAGCTTCTGCCGTGACATCATGCCTCTTTATTTTCTGTATGCCTGTTAATATTATTTTATCATAACTGTTGATTCAAAAAGAGGCATAGTAACTGATGAAAGAAATACACTAGTTCTCCCTCAAATAAATAACTCTCATTAAGAATAAAAAGGCACAATACCGTGACAGGAACAATATACAGATAATCTGCACATAGGAGAATAAAAATTATGACGACGTTTCGGTCCGATTAGGTGCGTTAATAGACAAATTAATGGTGTAAGTCGGACAGAAACGTAGTCATAAGTTTCATTATCTTATGTGTAGGTTATTTGTGTACTGTGTAACTATCACTACTTGCTTGCAAATCACTTCGTAACATATCTGACCAGGCTTACTCCTTCCTAATCATATGGGCTCAACATACCGTAACTCTTCTTGTATCTGTGTATGGAGTGTGCCTCTACCACCTCTGTATCCAGGTCATTCCACTGTAATCACCTATTTGTGGTTGCAGCGGTCGAGTAACAGCCGAAGAGTTATTTCATTATATCTCTGTAGCTCATGTTTTATCTATATCAATAGCCGCCATATCCTCGTCCAAAGCTTTCGAAACCTCCAGAGCCTCCAAGACCTCCGGAGCCTCCAAGACCTTCGGAACCTCCAAGACTTCTGAAGCCCCAAGACCTCCGAATCCTCCCAAGTAACCGCGAACAGTTTCATGCGGATAAGCAGCCTGGGTGACAGGCTCAGCGAGCCTCTCCTTGATAACATTAGCTTCTATATTCTCTAACACCACCAACACCTCAGAATCCTCCAAACCTTCTATGACCTGCAAAGTTTCCCGAGCCTCAGATACCTCCCAAGTAACCAGTTTCGGCATCTGGGGAAGGTACAGAGACTGGCAGCTGAATAGAAGACAGTCACAACGGCTACAATGATCTGGTGAGTAATCAAAAATATCAGATTTTTCGTGATTAGTCTTATTAACATTTTATGTGCTAGGTCCTCAGCAAGTACAAGTTGTTTCCCATTCAAAGCAGAGTCCGTTATTTTGTCGAGTGTTAAGCTGCTTTCGTTGTTTAAAGAGTAAGTTTTATCTGAAGTAATTTTTATGTTTAAAGGTGTTTTATACGTTAAACCATTGAAAGACAGATACAGTGAACCACGGAATGAGACCCAGGTCTATATAAAAACGGCTTATAAGGTAAATGTTGTCCCACCAGCTACGCTGATATCGCAATATAACAAAGATAATTAAAACACATAGAGTCTCGTAGAATTATGCTCTAAAGATAACATTTTATATATCAGTCAATAGCAAGTTATATCCATGAACACCTTAGCATGAGATATCAATAACCAAAATTATCAAGAATAAGAAACAACTGGCAAAGACTGTATACAATCCTCGGACTGTTGGTCAAGTGGTTAGAGCGATGCGCACGTTGTTCTGTTCTCACGGAGCTGGACATGGTGACGCAGGATCAAATCCCGGCTAGCTATAGTTCAGTTAATGATTCAAAATCACTTGTCTCATGATTATATATATATATATATATACAGACAGACGTGTGTGTGGAGATTCATGGCTCAGGAAAATCTGTGTCGACTGAGAAGCTGGAAGCAGATCTTATTCGATACTTTTAGGAACATTGACAACTTTACTGGCTCTCATGCATGAGCCTCAGAATGATAATTGGTTAACTGAGCTTTAAGACTTTTGATACAAGCGATGTCATTAACCTACATGTCATTTGTCCACCAGCACTCAAGAATACGTTAACTTTAAATATAGGGGTAATGGGATTTAACTAAACTGTAAACATGTGGATAAGACACACAATGTGCAGTTAATGGCATTCAATGAGATGTTTCGTCCGCCAGGGACTTCATCAATACTTGTCGGTATATTTGTTTATATAGTGAAATATATATCCCCCCACGTGTATATGTTCTCATTGTGTATGAATGGAGAGATATACTAATCAGAATATATACAAAATATGGATAGTAGTCATTTTTAATTGTTTTTTTGAACATCAATATGACTTCCAATAGAGAAAAAAATAGACACAAACGCACTATAATGCGATACTTTATTGACAACGTTTCGCCCACACAGTGGGCTTTGTCAAGTCACAAACAGACTGTGATTTGATAAAGTCCACTGTGTGGGCGAAACGTAGGCAATAAAGGATCGCATTATACTGCATTTATGTCTATTTTTCCATCGTGTCGACATTTTATACCATTTATCTCCATCCAACAAAAGTATTAATTTAAAAGAGATTTTATGTTGCGAGGTGAAAATAACAGTAGTAAAAGTCAGTGTCTCTCTCTCATTCCTAAACTTTTATAATAACCAACTAAATGTTATCTGTTTACTTTCAAAATTTGTATCATAACTACACTTTTGATGTCCTTAAGAAGAACTAAATCTTTACTCAGGAGATTTAATTTTTGCTCTGATCTCTTCTTTCACAGCTCCACTGCTGTCGGCACAGTTTCACGACTAAAAACGCAGTTTACAATACTCTCCTGCTTAAAGCTACACCTCTCTCTGTCTCATACGTCATCCCAAGCTATTTCAAGCTTCTTTTTTATTTTTTTTACCAGTGACCACCTTAAGCTCATCGCCATAACTTACAGACTACGGAAAAGCAGACAATATTTACATCCTTGCCATCTATATCTCCAGTAATTTCTTTCTAAAATTACACTGTTGTTTATCCTCAGTTTTATTGTTGTGTGCAATATATACTTAAGATAATCTAAACGGGTTTATTGAATATATAACTTTATATTGTATATTGTTCACCGAAAATCTGCTTATGATTTCCACAATTTTTCTCTGCTCCGATGTACCAAGGACATCTTCATGTCAGTCCAGCTGAGTCTGCATTGCTACAACAGTTTTCTCCGTGTTGGAAATAATATCAGAAGAAATCCTTAGCCTCTTGGTTTCTGGTCGAGCAGGTTATGAACGTGAGCAAGTCAAGGCTTGGATCACGGTTGAAGGTACATACAATATAATGTAAAATAATGATTTTTTTTTTCGTTTCCGGTTCAAAGTTACGTTTTTTCCCTTATCTCTCCACCATATATCCCTTGCCATAATGAATTCAATACATTAGCGATGACGTTACGCATTTTTATCTATTTTCTGTATGCATATTAGGATTACTGTATCATAAATGTTTTATTTTTTACAATGCACTATGCATGTAGTTAATGATGGCAGAGTACAGAGGTATGGTAGTTATTGGAAATAAATCACTTGTGCTACAGAAAATTTACAATTGTCATTACTTGCTTGTATCACAGTACTTACCTTTTTCATTCATTCATTATCTAACCTCACCTACAATACTCACATACATCTTTATTATTATTATTATTATTATTATTATTATTATTATTATTATTATTATTATTATTATTATTATTATTATTATTATTATTATTATTATTATTATTATGTTAGTGTTGTTGCATGTATATATTATTGTTTATATTATTATTACCTATTGTTTAACAGTCTGCACTATAATAATTAGGAGTATATTCAGATAATGCTCTTTACTCACTGAGTATACTTCACTTATCTGTCGTTGCAGGAGTCGATAATTGGTTTCCGATACCACTTTTTAAGATATATGACCAGGTTTACTCTTCCTTAGCCCCATGGGCTCCACATACCGTAACTCTTCTTGTATGTTTGTATGGAGTGTTTCTACCACTTCTGTATCCAGGTCATTCCACTTTGTGATAATCCTAATGCCAAAGATTTCATTATATCTCTGTGGCTCGATTTTTCTTTATCTACTAAATGCTCTGATTTTCCTGTTTTCTGCCTCTAGATCAGCTTTTTTCTAAACTGCTCTATCAAGTTCTTTTACTGTTACATGTCATTAACATTTCCCCTATAGTCTTTCTGTTTTCTAATGTATCCTAGTTCATTTATTTATGCTACTAAAAGTATATTCGTGTTAGCTCGATGACTAATTTTCTGTAAGGTTTTGCATTGTCTTTTCTTGGCATACGCTATTATGCATAAATCTTATACTGGTGATGCAAGCTCTTTAAGGTAGGACTAAAAGTATTTGGAACAAAAACACATGATTAACGCTGGGTTTTATTTTTGTAATTTTATGTCTACTAAACATAGCTTCGCCATTGAAAATATTTAGTGTATATGGACCTCTCCCCATGTTCGGTACTGTGCTCACCAACAGGTCTTTTTTTTAACCCAGGTTCTCAGCCTCTGCCCTTCGAATCAGTTTAAGGTCTTTCCCCTTCTCTTATTTTCATTACTCTGTATTTTGGGGTTCAGTTTAGGTTGCTATTTAACGGACAACTCCTACGGGTTTACTAGGTTTCAACGGATTTTTTTATTGTCTCTAAATTCGGAACTGCAAAAAGGAGCATGCATGACATTTTCTTTTTTATCATCTACATACACCAGAAATAGTACCAGTGCTCGTGCTAATTTTTATTGAGTCTGGCCTGCTGTACTTTCATCTTCTGATATCTTTCATTAAACAATCGCTATTTTTTTTCTTTCCCCATCAGGTAGTCTTTAATTTACTTTAATGTTTATGTTACTTTCTTGCTATACTTTTTTTTGGAGCCGTTGTGTTACTATTCAAGAATTTCGAGTTTACGTATCCTTTTATTTCTTGGTTTATTTCTGTTTCTCTTTCATGGAATTACAATAGTTGTTTATGAAGTCGCTCCTTTTCAGTGGTCAGTCACCCTCCTGATTATTTTCTCTATTATCTTAATTTTTAAAGGGGTGGACTGGTAAGCCAGTGGAAGGCATCGGTAAAATGACCAAAAGCTTCAGGAAACATTTGTCCTGTTTCCTGACGAATCCTACCTAACCTAACATTATTTAATATGACTGTCAATGATGATTACGCTAAGGATCACACTTTTTGCTCCTGGCAAGTAAGTATTATTTTCCAACTCCTTTTATTGCAAAACAATAGAAAATGACTATTATTCCTTTTAAATTTTGCTGTTGTGGCTTACAGGATGAATTTTTGACAAAAAATGGCTAAATTTCAATATTTTTTGCTAGTTTTGGATGTAAAACGAAAACATATAATAAAATAAATAAAATTTACATAAATAAAATAAAAATTAAACAAATTTTATTTTAGAGTTTCTGAAACATATTTACAAAGTTAAAAAATGAGCAGTTTTTCTAGATAAGCAAGCATGCAACAAACCGCTTTCCCGTTTAAGCCCCCAAATGTAGTCTCCCATCATGTCTTCATTATAAGATCCCTAATATCTGTGTTCAAAATCCATTATATCTTGGTGGAAGCGCTCCCCTTGCTCCTCTGAGTATGCTCCCATATTCTCCTCAAAATTGTCGAGATGAGCATCAAGGATATGGACCTTATGGAACATCCTACAGCTCATCTGACCATAGCTTTTTACCAAGGTTTCAACAAGTTCCACATAATTGTCAGCCTTGTTGTTGTTCCTTTTCATTCTCTGTGAGCTTCTTTGGAAATTCTGAGCATTGTGTGCTTTCCTGATAGCATGAGAAAGAAATCTTGCAGATACCTGAAGGCTGCAGACTCTTTGTCAAGAGCTGTAGCAAACTGTTTCATTGTCTTTAGTTTAATGTGTAATGGAGGGAACAGAAACTTATTAGGATCCACCAATGGTTTATTTTTGATATTATGCCTTCCTACTGAGAACTCAGTCTTTTGAGGCCAGTGCTTTCTCTGGTAATGTGCTGCTCTATCTCTACTATCCCAATGACAGAGATAACAGGAAAACTTGGTATAACCTCCTTGGAATCCCATCAAAAATGCTAGCAATTTCAAGTATCCAACAACTTCCAAGCCATACTTATCATAGTTCAAAGTTTCTAGTAGATGTTTGACACTATTGTAGTCCTTCTTAAGATGCACTGAATGAGCAAAGGGAAGAGATGGATACTTGTTCTCATTGTGCAGAAGTACAGCTTTTAGGCTTCTGGAAGAGCAGTCAATGTAGAGTCTCCTCTCATTTGGATTGCATGCAATTCCAATTGCATTAAACAGGCCTGATACATCGTTAGAGTAGCACAACAGGTATTCATTAGTGAAGAAGCTTGAGAAATGTTGGTGACATTTTCTTTGGCTTGTCAAGTGCACACTTTCATCCGCCAAGTTCCACTCCTCGAGCCTTGAAATCAAAAGCTCAGCATTTGACTTTGTCAAAGCAAGATTTCTGATAAGGTCATTGAGCTCTATTTGGTTTGGGTAGTAAGGATTCTTCCCAACAGCTGCATCTGTGTCTTGTTCACTGTGCTCTTCATTTTCTGATTTGCTGCTTGCTTCTTCTGATGGCTGACTTCTTTCTGGAGGTGTAGGTACAGGAGGATCAGCACTGTGTGGTACTGATGCATTAGAAGAGAGAAGATCTAGATAAGAAATAGCAGGTGCATTTTTCTCAGTTCGGCGTTTTGAAGATCCACCAGGCAGAAGTAGCAGTTGGTTGAGTGATCAGCTGGCTCACGCTATATTCTAGGAACAGCAAACTTTAATGCTGTTACATACATTTCATTTAAAAAATGTTCCTAATCAAAATTTTACTCTTCATATAACTAATGACTTATTTACCTTCCAATGTTTTCTTACAATGTTCACAAACAACTTGAGATACTTAGGTCTTGTCTTGGTCCCCAATTGGCATACCAAAATATGCTTTGTAAGCTTCACACATTTTTTTAGATGCTGTTACAGAGAACTTCTTTGGTCTTGTCTAAATGAACTGACCACATAAGTAGCAGAATGCATCTGGAGAATGATTGCAGCCTCTTGATTCCATATCACTTCTTCTCAGGTAGCCAGAGCTGAACTGAATGCTGGTTTGTGAGCCCCTGTTTTTATAACTGCCAAGCAAAGCCTAAGAAAATTATAGTTTTACATCAGTCTTTCTTGAAAGTGTTAGAGATCAAAATTGCTTTTTTAAATTTTGTTAAGTTATAAAGCATTGGGAAATGATGATTATTTCCCAGGAATACGACAAAAGTGAAATTTTGTTACATAGTGTTAACTATAGTTCAGTCTTACGTGTCTGTCATGTTCCCCTATTTCTAAAAGGGGTCAAACAGCGCTGAAATATTTGAAAAGTCTGTTTCTTGTTGTTAAATATACAATTTAGGCGATAATTTTTAAATAAAACACTTTAACTTTTTTGAGGCAACTTTCCTTCACTTTTATATTAATATGTTGAAGAAATGCAGTTGTAAATACCTACAATAATATATAAATGCTGCTCGTCGGGTAGTACGCCAAACAGGGATGAGAATGAAATTAGCCTGAATGCTCCCACACCTCCGTATGTCCTCGGGCCAAGGTAAAACACATAGCTCTGTGCTGTGTGCTTTGTTCTTTGTAGGACTGGGTGGTCCTGTGGGTTAAGGCGTCATGTGGTTCTCGATCACAGTGGCGGGCCAGTACGACATGGGTTAGGTCCTTGGCTAGCGCAGTGTTGTTATTGTTCAATACCACTCATTCGTGGTATATATATATATATATATATATATATATATATATATATATATATATATATATATATATATATATATATATACCACGAACGAGTGGTATTTGATCAATAACCACACTACGACTAGCCGAGGGCTCGAACCCATATCGTTTTGTCCAGCCTCATTAGGGACAAGATTGGCCCACTTAAGAGTAACTCTGGTCACATCACTGACAGTGATAAGGATATGTGTGAAATTCTCAATACCTGCTTCCTCTCAGTTTTCACCCAGGAAAATACTAGCGATATTAATGAAATAATAGATTATGTAGAACAGGATGATAATAATCTATGTACAATTGCGGTAACTAGTGACATGGTCCTCAGACAAATAGAGAAACTAAAACCTAACAAATCCCCAGGCCCTGATGAACTGTTTGCAAGGGTGTTAAAGGAATGTAAAGAGAAACTTAGCATACCTTTGACTAATCTTTTTAACATATCACTACAAACTGGCATAGTGCCTGATAAATGGAAAATGGCAAATGTAATACCTATTTACAAGGCAGGTGACAGATCCTTGGCTTCGAACTATAGACCAATAAGCCTTACCTCCATAGTGGGAAAATTTATGGAATCAATAATTGCCGAATCAATTCGTAGCCATCTTGATAGGCACAGACTGATTAATAAATCTCAACACGGTTTTACAAAGGGGCGTTCCTGTCTTACGAATTTACTAACTTTTTTCACTAAGGTGTTTGAGGAGGTAGATCATGGTAATGAATATGATATTGTGTATATGGACTTCAGTAAGGCTTTCGATAGAGTTCCACACCAGAGGCTATTGAGGAAACTTAAGGCACACGGAATAGGAGGAGAAATTTTTTCCTGGGTAGAGGCATGGCTGACAAATAGACAGCAGAGAGTTTGCATAAATGGAGAGAAATCAGAATGGGGGCACGTCACAAGCGGTGTTCCTCAGGGGTCAGTGTTGGGCTCGTTGTTGTTCACAATTTACATAAACGACATAGATGAGGGAATAAATAGCAACAAAAGCAAATTTGCTGATGACACCAAAATAGGCCGTCCAATTCATTCTAATGAGGACACTAGAGCACTCCAGGATGATTTGAATAGACTGATGCAATGGTCGGAGAAGTGGCAGATGCAGTTTAATATTGACAAATGCAAAGTTCTAAATGTTGGACAGTTAAATAACCATGCCACAAATAAACTAAATAATGTAGATCTTAATACTACTGATTGCGAAAAGGATTTAGGAGTTCTGGTTAGCAGTAATCTAAAACCAAGACAACAGTGCATTAGTGTTCGCAATAAAGCTAACAGAATTCTTGGCTTCATATCTAGAAGTATAAATAATAGAAGTCCTCAGGTTATTCTTCAACTCTATATATCCTTGGTTAGGCCTCATTTAGACTATGCTGCTCAGTTCTGGTCACCGTATTACAGAATGGATATAAATGCTCTGGAAAACGTACAGAGGAGGACGACAAAGATGATCCATGTATCAGAAATCTTCCCTATGAGGATAGATAGACTGAGGGCCCTGAAAGGCGTTGAATTAGGGGGATATGATTGAGGTGTATAAATGGAAAACATTAATTAATAAAGGGGATGTAAATAGCGTGCTAAAAATATCTAACATAGACAGGACTCGCAGCAATGGCTTTAAATTGGAAGAATTCAGATTCAGGAAGGATATAGGAAAGCACTGGTTTGGTAATAGAGTTGTGGATGAGTGGAACAAACTCCCAAGTACCATCATAGATACTAAGACGTTGTGTAGTTTTAAAAATAGGTTGGATAAATACATGAGTGGGTGTGGGTGAATGTAAGTTGGACCTGACTCGCTTGTGCTACTAGGTCGGATGCACTGCTCCTCCCTTAAGTGACGTGTCTGACCTCACTAGGCCAAGGCATTGGCTTAAGCCGGTGGGAGAATTGGAGCTGCCTCGCATAGGCCAGTAGGCCTGTTGCAGTGTTCCTTCTTTCTTTCTTATGTTCTGACTACTCTATGACTGAAGAAATACTTCCTAACATCCCTTTGAGTCATCTGGGTCTTCAACTTTCAATTGTGACCCCTTGTTTCTGTGTCCCCTCTTTGGAACAGCCTGTCTCTGTCCACCTTGTCTATTCCACCCAGTATTTTGTATGTCGTTATCACATCTCCCCTAACCCTCCTGTCCCCCAGTGTCGTCAGGCCGATTTCCCTTAACCTTTCTTCGTAGGACATTCCCCTTGGCTCTGGACCTAACCTTGTCGCAAACCTTTGCATTTTCTCTAATTTCTTGATGTGCTTGATCAAGTGTAGGTTCCAAACAGGTGTTGCATGCTCCAGTATGGGCCTGATTCCTTACTAATGTATCGGAACGCTATTCTCAGGTTTGCCAGGCACCCATATGCTGCAGCAGTTATCTGTTTGATGTGTGCTTCCGGAGACGTGCTCGGTGTTATACTCACCAAAAGATCTTTCTCCTTGAACGAGGTTTGCAGTCTTTGGCCACTTAGCCTATACTCTGTCTGCGGTCTTCTTTGTCCTTCTCCGATCTTCATGACTTTGCATTTGGCAGGGTTTAATTCAAGAAGCCAGTTGCTGGACCACGTTTCCAGACTGTCCAGGTCTCTTTGAAGTCCTGCCTGATCCTCATCTGATTGAATTCTCCTCATTAACTTCACATCATCTGCGAAAAGGGACACCTCTGAGTCTATCCCTTCCATCATGTCATTAACATATACCAAAAATAACACTGGTCCTAGGGCCGACCCCTGTGCGACCCCGCTCGTCACAGGTGCCCACTGTGATACCTCATCCTGTACCATGACTCGTTGTTGCCTCCCTGTCAGGTATTCTCTGATCCATTACAGTGCCCTTCCTGTTATATGCGCCTGATCCTCTAGTTTCTGCACTTATCTCTTGTGAGGAACTGTGTCGAAGGCCTTCTTGCAGTCCAATAAAATGCAATCAACCCACCCTTCTCTCTCGTTTCTTACTTCTGTAACTTTGTCATAAAACTCCAGAAGGTTTGTGACAGAGGATTTGCCTTCCATGAATCCGTACTGGTTATCATTTATAATCTTGTTCCATTCCAGGTGCTCCACCACTCTCCTGATAATCTTCTCCATGACTTTGCATACTATACACGTCAGTGACACTGGTCTGTAATTTAGTGCCTCTTTCCTGTCTCCTTTTTCAAAAATGGGAACTATATTTGCGGTCTTCCATACCTCAGGTAGTTGCCCAGTTTCAAGGGATGTGTTGAAAATTATGGTTAATGGCACACACAGTATATCTGCTCCCTCCCTGAGGTCCCACGGGGAGATGTTGTCTGGTCCCATTGCCTTTGAGGTATCAAGGTCACTTAGCAGCTTCTTCACCTCCTCCTCAGTTGTGTGCATGTCATCCAGCACTTGGTGTATTCCCTGTTGGTGTCCCCCTCTGTCTTGTCTTCCCAGAGTCCTTCCTGTCTCCACTGTGAATACTTTCTTAAATCTCCTGTTGAGCTCCTAGCATACCTCTTGAACGTTTCTTGTGAGTTCCCCACCTTCTTTCCTCAGCCTGATCACCTGGTCTTTGACTGTTGTCTTTCTCCTAATGTGGCTAAACAGCAGTTTCGGGTCAGACTTGACTTTCGATGTTATGTCATTTTCGTACTGTCGCTGGGCCTCCCTCCTTATCTGTGCATATTCGTTTCTGGCTCTTCGACTGATCTTGTTTTCCTGGGTCCTTTGCCTTCTGTACCTCTTCCATTCTCTAATGCACTTAGTTTTTGCCTCCCTGCATCTTCTGGTAAAAAGACTCGCTTTGGTCTTCCCGTTGTTTCTGTTGCCCTTGGGAACAAACCTTTCCTCTGCCTCCTTGCATTTTGTTGTAACATATTCCATCATTTCATTTACTGACTTTCCTACCATTTCTCTGTCCCACTGAACCTCCCGCAGGAAGTTCCTCATACATGTGTAGTCCCCCCTTTTATAGTTTGGCTTTTCCCATTCGACTCCTGTTACCCTCTCCACTTGTAACTCTACTATGTAATGAAAACTCAGGACTACGTGGTCACAAGCTCCGAGGGGCCTCTCATAAGTGATGTCATCAATGTCTGAACTACTCAGGGTGAACACAAGGTCCATTCTTGCTGGTTCATCCTCCCCTCTCTCTCTGGTAGTGTCCCTGATGCGTTGATGCATGAGATTTTCCAGTACCACATCCATCATCTTGGCTATCCATGTTTCTCCATGTGTGTGTGTGTGTCTGTGTGTGTGTGTGTGTTAAATCTTTTAAGAGCTTTTGTCAGAACAGATAATTTCTCATTGTATGGAAGAACTAAGACAGTCTTGATCTGAGGTTTAATATTATGTTCCATTTTATGATAAGTTTTTCTAACTGCCAGCAAAGCTGATTCCACAAACTCTTCAGGGTATTGCAATCAGGTGGCTGTATCAGATATTTTCCTAATTTCTTTTTCGCGAAACTCATGGCACATTACTGATCTGATTAAGTTGTGTCTAGTTGACTGCAAGTTTTATTCTGAAGGGAAATGCTGCGCTCAAAGGTAGGGATTGGTTATAGGAATTCTATTGTCTCCCCTTTTGAGCAATCAGTATATGAAGCTTTTCCAGGCTACGATGTTGAAAATCATCCTGCCTTGTAAAGCTAAATTGTTCAGATATGCGAGTGGCATCTTGGACTAATTTTTACCAAGACTTATTTCTCTGGTCTCGTCTATTAAATTCACCATGGAGAAGGACGTGGAATCTGAACTTACATAGATATTTTCCTAAACCGGGATGGTAGAAAAATTAAATTTACAGTATACATACACTAATGTGTGCTCAAACATTCACTGCAGTTATAACCATGATGTCACGTAGCTGAACCTATAGCGCAATCAGCTCATACACTAAAGTCCGTGGATCAAATACCCGGTACGGTTGGAAACCATTAGTATGTTCCCATAAGACACCTGTCGTCTCTGTTCACCCATCAGTAAAATGGGTACCTGGGAGTTAGTCGACTGGTGTGGGTAGCATCCTGGGATGAAATATGCATAATGTGTCCGAAGTGTTATGCAAAAAATGTCGCTTTCTGTGTAGTTCTATGTCACTGATGTTAACTATTCCTTGTACATATACTTGTAGATATAAAGATGTTATTATTGTGACACAACAGTGAAAATGAATATCATAATCCTCATTATGTTTCCAAGAGCTTAATGAGTGTGCAGCCCAGAGTTCCTCGAAGAAAAAATGAGAAAAGATATTTAATTCTTCCTTTAATTGTTTTACATGATGGTAGGATTGGTTAATATTTTTCTTGTCTTACAATTATTGAAGACTTCAGCTACGTATTACCACTTCTACTTACACGAAAGTCACACTACACATGCATATACAGGCATATAGTTACACCCCCCTCCTGGGGTTTCTTGCATTTTGTTACTACTTCCTGTTCTTGTTCATTTCCTCTTATGTCTTTGGAGAAGTGGAACATAATTCTTCCTCTGTAAGCAATGCGTGTCGCAAAAAGCAACTAAAATGCCCGGAACAATGACTCGTAACCCTTTCTACTGTATACACTACTCAAGTTAAAATGAGAAACATTCCTTTTGCTTTTTGGGTAACACTGCTTCCGTGGGATGTGGCCGGTTGGTTAGAAAAAAGAGAAGAATATTTGATTCATGTATTTTTAATAGTTGCATTTCCAGTTTGACAAAATAAAAAAAAAAAGTAATTTCAGTTTAGAGAATCTAAGGTTCAGCCATAGAGTGGATATCCT